>NC_044032.1:639238781-639520906 GCF_901765095.1 Microcaecilia unicolor
CCACTGGGGGAGTCAGGGGTGGTCATTCCCGATTCCCTCCGGTGGTCACCTGGTCATTTAGGGCACTTTTTTGGGACTTGTTCGTGGAAAAAAAAGGGTCCACAAAAGTGACCCAAATTCACGCTAAAACCACCTTGCTTTTTTCGATTATCGGCCGAGGGCGCCCATCTCTCCTCAGCCGATAAACACGCCCCAGTCCCGCCTTCACCACGCTTCTGACACGCCTCCATCAACTGCCCGTTTCCGAGACAGATTGCAGTTGAAGACGCCCAAAATCGGCTTTCGATTATACCGATTTGGGCGCCCACAGGAGAAAGACGCCCATCTCCCGATTTGGGTCGAAGTATGGGCGTCTTTCTCTTTCGAAAATAAGCTGGACTGTGTCCCACAAATTTTTAACATTTCATGGGTATCCAGATAATTTATTCGTGGGTTTTATTTCGGGGTAGAAAGTTACTTCCTAGAGTAGAGAATGCATTTTTTATTTTTATTTCTCCTAAGCTGTACTGCTTATAGAGAATGTGATTTCTTTTCCTTTTTCTAATTTTTGGTCCTTTATTCTTTTGTTAGTGAGGGTTTGTCTGTGTTCTGTGAGTGACGGTAGTGAGATTTAAAAATGTTAGTGTTTCCAAAGTTTCCATAAATGTGAAAGTGGTTTGTGTTCATGCAGAACGAGACTGTTTACTTAGAATCCATCATAAAGTTCATGATAAGGCATTATTTAGGAGTATACCAAGCAGTACTCACACCTATATGCCCAGTGCCCCCCCCCCCCAAATGTCAAGTCTGGCTATGCCCCTGGCGTGCAATGTTACTGAATACCAGGGATCTGCACCTAACTTAAAGCACCGTTCACTGGGTAGATCTCTCTTATCTGCACCCTTCTCTTCCATCGCTAACTCAAGACTCCGTTCCTTTTATCTTGCTGCACTTATGCCTGGCTGGAATAGACTTTCTGAGCCGGTACGTCAAGCTCCATCTTTGGCCATCTTCAAATTTAGGCTAAAAGACCACTTTTTGATGCTGCTTTTAACTTCTAACCCTTACTCACTTGTTCAGTACCCTTATCATCCCCACCTTAGTAATTCCCTTATCTCTTATCTGTCCTGTTTGTCTGTCCTAATTAGATAGTAAGCTCTGTCGAGCAGGGACTGTCTCTTCATGTTCACGTGTACAGCGCTGCGTATAGTAGCACTGTAGAAATGATAAGTAGTAGTAGAAGTAGTAGTCTTTGGGATTCCGGAATCTTGCTACTCTTTGAGATTCCAGAATCTTGCTGCTCTTTGGGGTTCTGCACAGAATCTTCCTACTCTTTGGGATTCTGTACGGAATTGCTACTCTTTGGGATTCCGGAATCTTGCTACCCTTTGTCCTTATCCCTTATTTGTCCTGTTTGTCTATCCTAATTAGATTGTAAGCTCTGTCGAGCAGGGACTGTCTCTTCATGTTCAAGTGCACAGTGCTACATATGTCTAGTAGTGCTATAGAAATGATAAGTAGTAGTAGAAGTAGTAGTCTTTGGGATTCTGGAATCTTGGTACTCTGAGATTCTAGAATCTTGCTGCTCTTTGGGGTTCTGCACAGAATCTTCCTACTCTTTGGGATTCTGTACAGAATTTGCTACTCTTTGGGATTCCGGAATCTTGCTACCCTTTGTCCTTATCCCTTATTTGTCCTGTTTGTCTGTCCTAATTAGATTGTAAGCTCTGTCGAGCAAGGACTGTCTCTTCATGTTCAAGCGCACAGTGCTATGTCTAGTAGCGCTATAGAAATGATAAGTAGTAATAAGATTTACTCCAGGTTACAGTTAGAAATAGGCTTAGAGGAGTAATCTAAGGAAGTATTATTTCACAGAAAGGGTGGCGGAGGCGTGGAATGGCCTCCCGGTGGAGGTTGTGGAGTCGAGGACTGTTCCCGAATTGAAAAAGGCATGGGGTAAGCATGTGGGATCGCTTAGGAAAAGGAAGAGTTAGGGTTTACAGAGGATGGGCAGACTTGATGGGTCATATGGCCTTTATCTGCCGTCCTGTTTCTATATTGCTATGATGTAAATCCTCACGCCTAGCGATTCTGTAAAGGGCACTGATCCCAGAACACCAAAAAAACCGTTCAGTATCAATTTTGTTCAGCACCGAATATTGATTTCCATTTACTGAATCCAACCTTTACTGTCTCCTAAATAAAATTTTCCTGCACTATTTTTTGCAGGTGCCATGCACTAATGGGAACATTAGCACACCACCTGCAAAAAAAATAGAGCACGCCTGACTAATGCTGTGGTAAATTTGGGCTTAGCACACAGGCAATTCTTACGTTATAAAGTGCTAAGCTCAGATTTTACTGCATCTTAATAAATTTCCTAACCAAAACACTGAGGGATCCTTTTACAAAGGCGCAATGAAAAATGGCTTGTGGTAATATAGGCGAGGGTTTTGGGTGCGTGCCGATCCATTTTTAGTGCACCTGTAAAAAAGGCCTTTTTAAAAATTTTTGCCAAAAATGGACGTGCGGCAAAATGAAAATTGTCGCGTGTCCATGTGGGTCCAAGACCTTACTGCTAGCCATTGACCTAGCGGTAAAGACTTATGCAGTAACCGGGTGGTAATGCCCTACACGCACCAAATGCCACTTGGCACATGTCCGTTACACACGCCCAAAAATAAAAAATATTTTTCAGACGCATGTATTGGACACACGCCAAAAATGAAATTAACACAAGAGCCACATGATAGTTGGGCAATGACTCTATTTTGGCGCATGGTGGGCACGCATAGATGCTTACGCAGCAGGACCGGTCAATCCCGGTAAGCGGGATAAGCACCGCAGGGGGCACCGCTGCGGTGCTGTGCCGCCCTTGTGGGTTTAAATCTTTTATTTACCTCCGTCCCAGCGGCTGCGTCATTTCAAAGCCATGCCCATCTCTAGCCTTCCCTCCCTCCTTCTGACGTCATTTCCTCTTTCCTCGAGGGTGGGACTCTGAGGGAACGAACTCACGAAGGGAGGTTAAGGCTAGAGACGAACAAGGCTTTGAAATGATGCGGCCGCTGGGATGGAGGTAAATTTTAAAAGACTTAAACCACGCAGGGTGGCAGGAAGAAAAAGGGGGATGTTGGGGGGGAGAAGAGGGCGGAGATGCTAGATGGGGGGGGCACCAACTGATAGTCTGCAGGGAGGCACCATAGACCCTAGGACCAGCCCTGTTACGCAGCATAATAAAAGGACCCCTCCGCCCTTTCTAAACATCAGGTAAGTTAAGACAGATTTATTTTTTGTATTATTTTAACATAATTTAATAAACTTGAAACTTGAATGTATATGAAAGATGTGAAAAGAGGCAATAGCCAGGACTGAAGCCTCACAAGTTTCAAATCTGTGTGAATTCAACGGCTTGATGACAGGGGCAAGAAATGGCTGTGATTTCTTTATTTCAGTTCATAATAGAGCACAGATAAAACAGACAGTTAAGAAGGAGCATCCTCAAGTTAGCGAGTCTAATCATGTGAAATTATTCATGGCCTTTTGTATAAATAAGTGCATGGAAGGCCACAGCTATCAGCTCTGTGATGGGACATTTTATTCAACAGAAAATTTACCAAGCTGCGGTAGAGTTTTGTTTTTTCTTTAATTCATCTTAATTTCAAGATAAGTGGCACAATCTTGGTATGCAGAGAAAGTGATAACAAAGCCTCTCCACTCTCAAACCACCTACACACAGAGACTTAGAAGAACAAAAAAGCAACATGTCCAATTCCACCAGGGTTTTCACATTTTTTTAGAAGTCAGAACAATAATACCCTTCTTTTTATAAAAACAGCTTTAGAAGTCACTTAGGAGCCCTTTTTATAAGGCGCACTGAAAAATGGCCTGCAGTAGTGTGGACACGTATTTTGGGCTTTTAAAAATTTTTTTGCCAAAAATGGAGGTGCTCCAAAATGAAAATTGGCACGTATCCATTTTGGGTCTGAGACCTTACCACCAGCAAATGACATAGTGGTATGGAGGGGAATAATCGAACGTCGCTGGCGAAATAGGTCGCCGGCGATCTATTTTGGCGGAGGCGCAACAGCTGGCCGGAACCGTATTTTCAAAAAAGATGGCCGGCCATCTTTTTTTTCGATAATACGGTGTGGTCCGGCGAAATGCCTTGGATTTCGCCGGGTTTGAGATCGCCAGTTTTGTTTTTCCGCGATAATGGAAAAAACTGCCGGCGATCTCAAACCCGGCGAAATCCAAGGTATTTGGCCGTGGGAGGAGCCAGCATTTGTAGTGCAATGGTCCCCCTCACATGCAAGGACACCCACCGGGCACCCTAGGGGACACTTCAAACATCTTTTATAAACAACCAAATTAGCTTCCAGGTGCATAGCACCCTTCCCTTTTGTGCTGAGTCCCCCAAATCCCCCCCAAAACCCACTGCCCACAAGTGTGCACCATTACCCTAGCCCTAAGGGCTGAAGGGGGGCACCTACATGTGGGTACAGTGGGTTTTGGGGGTTTGGGAGGGCTCAATATTACCCACCACAAGTGGAACAGGTAGGGGGGGGGGATGGGCCTGGCTCTGCCTTTCTGCAGTCCACTGCAACCAACAACAACTGTTCCAGGGACCTGCATACTGCTGTCTGGGTGCTGGGTATGACATTTGAGGCTGGCATACAGGCTGGCAAAAAAGGTTTGTATTTTAATAATTTTAGTGTGGGAGGGGGTTGGCAACCAGGGGGAGTAAGGGGAGGTCATCCCCCATTCCCTCCGGTGGTCATCTGGTCAGTTGGGGCACCTTTTTGAGGCTTGGTCGTAAAAATAAAAGGACCAAGTAAACCCGGCGAAATACTGCTTTCCCCGGGTTTTATTTCCATTATCCGCGAAAGCCGGCCATCTGGTAGCCACGCCCAAGCCTGCCCATGTCCCGCCTTCGCTTCGCTGCCAACACGCCCCTTTGTACTTTCGCCAGTGAGGCGAAGGGAAAGCGGCGAAGCTATCACAAATGTAGCTTTCGATTATATGCTTTTCGCCGCTTTTGCGAAATCGCCAGCCATATCCCGATTTGTGTCGGGAAATAGCCGGCGATTACTGTCGATTATAAGCTGGATGGTCTCACACAGTAACCAGGCGGTAATGGTCTATGGCCAAATTTCACACACAACTTAATTGATTAACAAGCCAATCAGTGCCAATAATTGGTATTTAACAAATAATTAGCAGGACTAATTGGCTTTAATTAGAATTTGCACAAATTTCTAGACATATTTTTTTGTTACATTTGTACCCCGTGCTTTCCCACTCATGGCAGGCTCAATGTGGCTTACATGGGGCAATGGAGGGTTAAGTGACTTGCCCAGAGTCACAAGGAGCTGCCTGTGCCTGAAGTGGGAATCAAACTCAGTTCCTCAGTTCTCCAGGACCAAAGTCCACCACCCGAACCACTAGGCCACTCCTCAACACAGTTGATAAGGGAGGGCACCCATGGGCATAGCCACGGACGTGGAATGAGTGGGTTGTGGGCATTTCAGTAAACTCTGCGTACTATTAGAAAATACACCCAATCTGCCTCAAACTTAGGCACAGGAATTTAGGCCTGGTTTTAGGTGGCCTAAATGGATGAGCCTAACTTTTAGGCTCAAAAATGGCACATAGGTATCTATATATAAAACGCACCTCCAATGTTCTAATGAAGCCTCAAGTCTCCAAACGTTCTAAATTTGTAGTTGTGTAGATCGCTCTTCCTTCATGAGTGTCTGCCCCGCCCTCGCGTCACAAAGTGATGACGTCAAGGGCGGAGCACTGACACTCAATGAATCGCATTTCCCACCCGTTGCTATGCGACGAAACGTGATGCATCACAAAACTATGCGAACGACCTGCAAGAAAGGAGGACTACCATCGCCCCGCCCTCGAGTCACAAGCGATGATGTCGAGGGCGGAGCACTGACACTCAACGATTCGCATGGACAGACCAGTTTGAGCTTTTGCAAAAAGCAGCAGACCACAAACAAAGGCAGGCAGGCAGCCTGAACGTCGGAGGGTGGGAGGGAGGGAGCCAGCCAGTCAGCCAGCCTGAAGATGGGAGGGAGCCAGCCTGAACGTGGGAGTGGGAGGGAGGGACCCTGAACGTGGGAGGGAGGGAGGGGGGCCACTATCCTGAAAGGCGGAGGGAGAGGGGGCCACGACCCTGAAGCTGGGGGGAGAGGGGTGGAAAAAGGGGAGGGGGAGGCGAAAGGGGGAGGGGAAGGAAGGGGGGAGGGAAGACAGGGGGGAAGGGGAAGGAGAGCGGGAGTCGTGGGGGGGGGGCCCTGCCGCACACTCTCATTCTTTCTCACACACACTCTCATTCTCACACACACTCTCACACAGACAGCCTCACTCTATGTCACACACACACACTCGCACAATCACTCTGTCTCTCTGTCTCACACAGTTACTCTCACACACACTCTCTCAAACATACACACTCTGAGGAAAACCTTGCTAGCGCCCGTTTCATTTGTCTCAGAAGGGCCGAAGGGAGGCGATCTGCTGCCCTGCTGCCTGCAGCTCTTTCACACGGAGGTGAGAGGCGCTGTGATTTCAATGCAGGGGGCCCGGCCCGGTGGCAGATGGAGGGGGGAGCGGTGGCAACCTCGGGGGGTGGGGGTGGCGACGACCTCATGGGGGTGGCGGGGTCAGGGCCCCGGGGCGGCCTTGCCCCAGGCCCGGCTCAGTCTCTCTGCGGCCCTGAGTAGAAGGGTACCTTTATGTGCTTATTTAAGCAACTAGAGGACTGAAGCTTGCTGTGCTCTGCTCTACCTCCACCCTTCACTAAAAAGAAAGTGTTGTAGTGATCAGAGCCGATATTCAGCTGCACTGCCCGATCAAGTGCAGCTGAGTATCAGCAGCTGGACAGCTCAGCGTGGTTTAATCAGGCAGGGGCCTGAGTAACAACTCCATAGCTTCCAGTGGATTAGACCAGTGGCGGCCCTAACATTAGGCCAACTGAGGCAAGGGCTTCAGGTGGCACTCTCCCCTTCCCTCCTCAACCCTCGTCCCCACATAAGAATATAAGAGTAGCCATACTGGGTCAGACCAATGGTCCATCTAGCCCATTATCCTGTTTTCCAAACAGTGGCCAAGCCAGGTCACAAGTACCTGGCAGAAACCCAAATCATGGCAGCATTCCATGTAGAACCTCAAAGAATAGAAAGATTCCGGAATCCTAAAGAGGGACAAGGTTCCATGTAGAATCTAAAGAGTAGCAACATTCCACGTAGAACCCCAAAGAACAGCAAGATTCTGGAATCCTAAAGAGCATAGGCGCCCGGTATCGAAGGCTTGGGGAGGCCGCAGCGAGCCGGCTCCTCCCCCTCCCTCCGGATCCGGTCCTGGTCCCTCATGTTACCGACCTGACTCTTCGTCGTCGGAGCTGTCAGCGCTAACTCTCCCCCGCTGCGCTGGCGCTACCAGCGTTCGCGCTTTAAAAATGGCTGCCGAGACTTCCAGAGGCGGCCTCGCGAGACTTCTGCTGAAGTCTTGGAGGCCGCCCTGTAAGTCTCGGCAGCCATTTTGAAGCATGAACGCCAGCAGCGCCAGCGCAGCGGGGAGAGTTAGCGCTGACAGCTCAGAAGAGTCAGGTCGGTGACGTGAGTGGACCGGAACCGGAGGGAGGAGGAGGAGGAATTTGCCGAACAACTCGGGAGGGGGTGGCAGGGGAGAGAAGGGAGTCGCTGGGCATTTGCGGAAGGAGCGGAGAGAAGGGTCGCTGGGTATAATGGCATGCAGGGCAGGGGAGAGAAGGATCACTGCTGGACATGGGTGGTGGAGGGCAGGGGAAGGAGGGTCACCGGGTATGGGTGCATACAGGGCAGGGGAGAGGGGATCACTACTGGACATGGGTGTATGGAGGGCAGGGGAGAGGAGGGTTGCTGTGTATGGGTGCTTGCAGGGCAGGGGGAGAGAAGGGTCACTGGACATGGTGGATGGAGGGCAGGGGAGAGGAGAGGAGGAGAGACAGAAAAAATGCTGGACATGGATGGAGGGGAGGGAAGAGTGAGGAAGGAGATGAGATGAGGGAAAAGAAAGAGAGGAGAAAAACTGCACATGGATGAAGAAAATAGGCAGAAGCTGAGGACCAGAAATGAAGAAGAAGGAGGAAAGGAAAAAATAAATGGAAAGGAAGCCTGGAAAGGAGTTAAGAGGACAGATAGCAGCAGAATCGGATACTGGGCCAGCATGATCAGAAAAACAGTCACCAGACAACAAAGGTAGAAAAAAAAATCATTTTATTTTCATTATAGTGTTTGGAATATGTCCACGTTGAAAATCAGGTGCTCAACATTAAAAGTTTATATTTATTTACTTATTTATAGCATTTTATCCCACATTAAACATGAATTAGGGTGTTTTGTGGCTCTACATGAGAATTGTGATATTATGATCCCTTGTTTCAATATTGTTGACGGTCTGCATTTTCCGTATGGGTGGTATATTGGTGTATTAGGTTCTGCCCAGTGTAATATTTATGGTACAGTAAGGTTCTGAGTGTGTTTTTGCACAAAGTTGTGCATAGTGTTTTGCAGTTGAGCGATTGTGCTTAGAATATGCTTTGAGCAACCACTTTATTCTTTGACATATGATACATATCTAATATCTAAATTTAATAAAAGGTATTAATTGTGACTTTTATTTTTATTTTTTTTTTTTCTGTGTGTTATCAGACAATTATGTATTTAAGCTCCACCCCTGGCTCCACCCCTATCCCCGCCCCCTTTAGCCTCCCCAAACAGTTGGGCCACCAACCGCCCATGCTAAAGAGTGACAAGATTCCATGCAGAATCTCAAAGAGGAGTCACATTCCATACTACAAAATGCCAGAGCAAGCAGGGAAGCAACTTCCCAGGTCTGTCTCAATAGCAGTTTTCTTTTCCAAAATGCAGCATTGGCAGCGATTCCCATAGGCTGCCCTGCCACTGGCACCGGACTCTTTTCCCTACTGCAGCCTTCTACCTGATGTAACTTCATGTTTTCTCAGAGGTGGGATGCAGTAGAGCAAAAAGGCCAATGCCAGCGGAACTAGGGTTACCATATGGCTCCAGAAAAAGGAGGACGGATTGAGCCAGCCGGGTTTTACTTCCATTGCTTTGAAAGCAATGGAAGTAAAACCCGGCTGGCTCAATTACTTCCATTGAAAGCAACGGAAGTAAAACCCGGCTGGCTCAATCCGTCCTCCTTTTTCTGGAGCCATATGGTAACCCTAGGCAGAACCGCGACAGGGCAGCCTATGGGAATCGTTGTCACTGCTTCTGCTGCCACCTTTTGAAAAAGAATAAAATAAGGTAAACGTGGGGAAGAAGATTGAGGAGGGAGGGGGGGGGAGATGTCACACCAGGCGGAGATGGGGGGGGCAGCGGTGGTAGCAGTAGCATCTCATCCCTGCCTTAGGTGGAGATGTCTTGGGTCGCCCCTGGATTAGACACGCTACTTTTCAGACATCAGCGCGAGCATGCTCAGTTTCATTAAAACGAGCGTGCACAGTGACTGAAAACAGGACAGGTGCCAGACAATGTGAGACCAGCGCGGAACAAATGCTTTAGGGGGGGGGGGGGGGGTTGGGGACCCCCATCAGCCATACCAAGGGCTCCAGAGCCAATTGGGGGGGGAGCCCAGGCCCCCATGGCCCCTGTAGCTATGCCACTGCTCTAGGCAATATGCCTGAAGACCTATGACAGTAGCTCTGTATGTTTAACAGGTCAGGCTTTCAGAATATCCCTAATGAATATGCATGAACAGATCAGTATGCATACTACCTCCATAAGCTCCATTTATTCCTACAATGCCTATTTCTCCTTTAGCTCTTTGAATGTACAGTATCAGCATACACTGATTCTTATAGATTACGTTGCTGGTATGGAGAATTGTTCCTGTTTTCCAACCCATATTTCAAGGTCTTTATAACACTAGTTTACAAATCCAAAGTCATGTGAGAACACTGGAATTGCAAGCTGAGTGATGGCTTCTACCTTATTCTATACTGTTAAAAGGTTTTTCATTACCAGGTTCCATTTTTTGTGATATCGTTGGCCAATGTTTTCTCATAATATGCACTGGATTATTGTTCTTTCTTCTATTTCTAGATATGTATATACACCTTCCTGATCAAGCTCTTTTATATTACAGATGTCTTCAGTTTGTCTAAGTTTTCCGTTATGAAAGGTTACCTTGCACGATTGCCCAGCCCAAAAGTCAACCTAGCCAATATCTGAAACATTCTTCGTTACTTGGAGTTGTTCTATCAAATGATGATCACAGGATGGTATCCACCTACAAATCATTCACAAATAGAAGGTTTGATGTCTGAGGGGCATCAGCACCTCAGGATTTAGGAAAAATCGATAACCCAATGAGTTAGTAAGAGCACTCAATGGATTTAGTGCCAGGCAAATAAACATTTTGACAGGAAATCTCCTTGAAACATTCCTTGCAGTGAGCGATTTGTTAAGTTTAGGTAAACAAGTTATGGGGCAGTAGTTTTCAGGATGTTAGTCGGGACTGCTTTTGAAAAGAGAACTGTTTTTCCTGTTCTTAACCATTGTGGTAATTCTTGCTTGGGTTTGTCAGATCTTAGTGGAGGATTTGAAATGTTTGGGCCAAAAGTTCAGAATTCCATCAAGTCCATAAGTACATAGGTACATAAGTAATGCCACACTGGGAAAAGACTAAGGGTCCATTGAGCCCAGCATCCTGTCCATGATAGCGGCCAATCCAGGCCAAGGGCACCTGGCAAGCTTCCCAAACGTACAAACATTCTATACATGTTATCCTGGAATTATGGATTTATCCCAAGTCCATTTAGTAGTGGTTTATGGACTTGTCCTTTAGGAAAGCGTCTAGCCCCTTTTTAAACTCTGCTAAGCTAACCGCCTTCACCACGTTCTCCGGCAATGAATTCCAGAGTTTAATTATGCGTTGGGTGAAGAAAACATTTCTCCGATTTGTTTTAAATTTACTACACTGTAGTTTCATCGCATGCCCCCTAGTCCTAGTATTTTTGGAAATGTGAACAGATGCTTCACACCCACCTGTTCCACTCCACTCATATTTTATATACCTCTATCATGTCTCCCCTCAGTCGTCTCTTCTCCAAACTGAAAAGCCCTAGCCTCCTTAGTCTTTCTTCATAGGGAAGTCATCCCATCCCCTCTATCATTTTAGTCGCCCTTCGCTGCACCTTTTCCAATACTATATCTTTCTTGAGATGCGGCGACCAGAATTGAACACAATACTCAAGGTGCGGTCGCACCATGGAGCGATACAGTGGCATTATAACATCCTCTCACCTGTTTTCCATACCTTTCCTAATAATACCCAACATTCTATTCCCTTTCCTAGCTGCAGCAGCACACTGAGCAGAAGGTTTCAGTGTATTATCGACGACGACATCCAGATCCCTTTCTTGGTCCGTAACTCCTAACGTGGAACCTTGCAGGACGTAGCTATAATTCGGGTTTTTTCCCACATGCATCACCTTGCACTTGCTCACATTAAACATCTCTGCCATTTAGCCGCCCAGTCTCCCAGTCTCGTAAGGTCCTTCTGTAATTTTTCACAATCCTGTCGCGAGTTAACGATTTTGAATAACTTTGTGTCGTCAGCAAATTTAATTACCTCGCTAGTTACTCCCATCTCTAAATCATTTATAATATATTAAAAAGCAGGGGTTCTAGCACAGACCCCTGAGGAACCCCACTAACTACTCTTCTCCATTGTGAATACTGCCCATTTAACCCCACTCTCGTTTCCTATCCTTCAACCAGTTTTTAATCCACAATAGGACTTTTCCTCCTATCCCAGGGCACTTCCAGTTAGGGGCTCTTCTCAACCTATTTTCCAGTTCTTTAGCTGTTATGTCAGGGCATTCTATAATTGTTGCTGTGAGGAAATAGGCTTAGGATGAATCTAAGAAAATACTCTTACATGGAAAGGGTGGTGGATGCGTGGAATGGCCTCCCAGTGGAGGTCGTGGAGATGAGAACTGTGTCAGAATTTAAGAAAGCATGGGACAGGCACGCGGGATCCCTTAGGAAATGCAGGAGTTAGTGGTTACTGAGGAAGGGCAGACTGAATGGGCCCTTATCTGCCTTCATGATTCGTGTTTCTGTGTTTCCTACATGCTGGTTCAGGGCCGTGCCTAGGGTCTCTGGCGCCCCCCTGCAGTTGGCCCCGCCCCCCAAAAACGATCACACTACCCGCCCTCTTCTCCCCAGATCCTTTTCCTTTTTTTTTTTTTGTTTAAATTTACCTCTGTCCGGCGGCAGCGTAGCGTTAGTGAGAAGGAGGCGGCGCTCCCCGCCCGACGTGTCAGTCTTCCCTTCGCTCAGTGTCCCGCCTTCTTCTGACGTCATTTCTGACGTCAGAAGAAGGCGGAACTGAGCGAAGGGAAGACTGACACGTCGGGGCGGGGGAGCGCCCCCTCCTCACTAACGCTACACTGCCGCCAGACAGAGGTAAATTTAAAGAAAAAAAAAAAAGGAAAAGGATCTGGGGAGAAGAGGGCAAGGTAAGCATGGTGTGGCGGGGCGCCCCCCAGAGGATGACGCCCTCCTGCCATGCTTACCTCGTTTACCGTGTTGGCACGGCCCTGTGCTGGTTAGTCATTCTGCCTCTCCGTTGTGCTCTACAGGACCCTCATCCAAGATCCTCTAGAACTTCTCTGCTTCAGCTTTGTTGATGGAGCTTTTTAACTGTGCTAATATCCTTCCCCAATTCCTTATAGAATTGCCTTGGGTTCTGCTTAAATAATTTATGTTGGTATTACTCCTTTGTATTTTCTTCAAATCCCTGCACCTCTTTTTTTGTACTTGCCGTTGCTTTCAGTTTGTTCGTGGAGGAAATGCATTTATGATTGTCTTCTTTTATGCTTCAGTTTGAGGTTTTGAATCTTTCTCGCTCTGTAGGCATCCTTAACCCTTTGAGGTACTCATCTATCCAGTGCCGTAGCGAGGGCTAATGGCACCTGGGGCGGGTCGCCGCTGCGCACCCCCCCCCACCCGGGTGCAGCACGCCGTGCCCCCCCCCCCGGACCGCATTCTTACCTGCGGGAGGGCCGATCCGCCCTGAGTGCATGTCACTCGGAGCTGCGTCGGCCCCGCTGGTTCCCTGCTCTCTCTGCCCGGAACAGGAACAAACCTGTTCCGGGGCAGAGAGAGCAGGGACCCAGCGGGGCCGGCACCCCCAAGCGCGTGCACCCGGGGCGGACCGCCCCTCGCGCCCCCCCCTTCCTACGCCACTGCATCTATCGGTGACAACTCTTCACAGAATGATTTCATTTGTTCTTCACTATGGTCCCCCACCCCCACCCTGGAGGTGCTGTTATGTTTCTCCCTTTTTATAGTCTTTTATCTTCATTGGCTGCACTCTCTCAGTAACAATTGTCACTGCATAATACTGTATCCAGCATATTTTCGTAATTTCAATATAAGGTTCCCTTATGCAGGTTATAGCTTTATTCATCTTGACATGTTTTTTTGCTTTCAGTGTTGAGTTAATGTCAGGCAGCCTTTCCTTCTTCAACATACATCTCTCCACATAGGCTAGAAGGTCAACTGCCAACTTTCTAGTCCCAGGTCTTTCCATTGTTTTGAATCTTCATCTTCGCTTTGCTTCTTGGCCTTTTCTAACTTGGCTGTCGTGTACTAACCCGCTATAATATTCATAGGTTAGTACCGCTGTTAAAACATTAACTGTGGCTACAGGATACAAATGAGATTACAGCTGATCTGCACCATGTAGCTAAATTTTGCATGATTTTTTTTTACATATTGTCAAAGCCAGGAACTGCACACATTTGATGACGCTGCTGCTGCAATATAAAGAGGATGAATGACCCAAGTCAGAGGCCCACCAGACCCCTGGAAGGCCTCTGGTCCCTGGTGTCTAATGGCTCCCCTATACCCTACCCTTCATCCCCAAATAAATGAAAAGAGGGTTCTCCTGAACTCCCCAGAAGAACCTCAAAGCCCTAGTGGGTCTTTTATTAAAGCTTAGCTCGAGTTATCTGCAGCAGGGCCCAGGGCCACTGAGAGACTAGGCCGGGCCCGGGGCAAGGCCGCCCCGCCTCGGCCCCCCCTGCTGCTGCCGCTCCCCGTCGCTCTCCCCGCCGCTGCAGTCCACGGTCTCACCTGCCTCCACGGCTACGGGCCCCCTTCATTCAAAGCGGCAGTCACAGATTGCCTCTCTTCTGGCCTTCCCTCCCTGTGTCCCACCCTCGTCTGATTTAACTTCCGGTTTCTGCGAGGGCGGGAACACAGGGAGGGAAGGCCAGAAGAGACGCGATCTGCAACTGCCGCTTGAAGGGGGCCTGGAGCCGAGGAGGCAGGCAGGTGAGACTGGGAACTGCAGCGACAGTGGCCTGACCCCGGTGCCGGGCCCCCCCTTGGAGGCCCGGGCCCAGGGAATTTTGCCCCCCCCACCCCCTCCCTCTCGGCGGCCCTGGCAGGGCCCATAGGAATAAAACGGGCCCTGCTTCAGATAACTCAAGCTTTAGTAAAAGACCCCACCCCCCTAGTTTCCTAGTATACCCCATATTCTCCAGGCCCAGCTTGAAGGTAAAACTTTTAAAGAGGTTCCTCCCCATTGAGGCTCTACCCTTTAAATCCTTAAATCAAAATAACAAGGGATAGTCCCCACCCACAAGGGATTCTGGGGGCAATGAGTACAGGGACAATCACTCTCATTCTTGCATGCCTGGCTATTGTGTTGAAAATGGTGCAGCCTGACCCCTAGTGGTATTCTTGTGGTACTAAAACCAAGGGGTCAAGTTGAGCCATTTTGAATGCAGCAGCCAGAAGGATAAAAACGAGTGGCGATCAATCCTAATCCTATTTCCTCCCTGACCACTTCATTCAGTCAGGATTCCAGGTGCAAGAAGAGGGGACAGACCTCAGATTTGTTTTAATTTAAGGAATGGGGCTTTGTTGGGTTTCTTTAGGATTGGGGTGGGTTGCAGCATACTAGACCACAAGGGCTTTGAGGTCTATCAATGGGGTCCAGAAAAAACATTTTCATATTCATTTATGCTTTGTATTGGGGCTGAGTGGAGCTGCGAGCAACTAAATTCCTAGGATTGAAGGCCCCAGAGGATAGGGGGGGGGGGGGTCTGGGTACCTCGTAATGAGGCCAGCTGTGGTACAATGGGATTTTTTCAGGCATTTTAAAACATAACTACAGCTCTTGAGATTGTTTTCACACAAAAAAAATCAATCTCATGAAGTGGAGGAGTAGCCTAGTGATTAGTGCAGCGGACGTTGATCCTGGGGAACTGGGTTCAATTCCCACTGCAGCTCCTTGTGACTGTGGACAAGTCCCTTAACCCTCCATTGCCCCAGATACAAATAAGTGCCTGTATATAATATGTAAACTGCTTTGAATGTAGTTGCAAAAACCCAGAAAGACAGTATATCAATCCCTTTCCCTTCCCTTTTTTCACGTTCATTTTCACAAAACCCCTCATTGATGAGCTGCTTTGCATAAATTTGCATTCCAATACATTAATAAGACATTTCCCTAAACTACACAAAGTAGACTTTGTGCTAACATTTACTACTGTGAAGTGTCCTCCTGCAAAGTTCATAAGAACGCAAATGGTGTGAAAACTAGTCAAAATGAAAGAAATTTGGTGTTTTTCATGTTTCCAGATGTTTTGTGCTTTTTTTTTTTCAGGAAAGCACATTTTTGCAAAGTCACTGTTTGCCTCAAAACGTTTTCCAACCCTTGGAAAGTCAGGCAAAAAAAAACAAAAATGTAAACTATAGTCCATTTCTAGAAGCTATTGGATAAAGTCTTTCAGAAAATTTCTGAGTTATAAGATAGGTGTCATGCTCATTCTGTACATTAGGGGTCCTTTTACTAAGGTGCGCTGAAAATGGCCTGCGGTAGTGTAGACACTGCTTTGGGTGCGCGCAGAATCGTTTTTCAGCGCACCTGCAAAAAATGCCCTTTTTAAAATTTTGTTGAAAATGGATGTGCGGCAAAATGAAAATTGTTGCACGTTCATTTTGGGTCTGAGACCTTACCGCTAGCCATTGACCTAGCGGTAAAGTCTAACACTGTTACCGGGCGGTAATGACCTATGCGTGTCAAATGCCACTTGGTGCGTGCCCAATACGCGAGTCTGAACATTTTCGCACGCGCACCGAACATGAAATTACTGCAAGAGCCACACGGTAGCTGGATGGTAACTCTATTTTGGTGCATGTAGACGCTTATGCTACTTTAAAAAATGGCCCCGAAGAGTACGACTAAATGGTCAGTTTTCCTACTGGAAAGAGGTAAATAGGAGACTACCTCAGGGTCCTGTCTTCAAATTGGTTTGGGCTAAATAGTGGAGTTCCTCAAGGACCTGCATTGAAGTTAGTGGACTATCTCAGGGACTTGTCCTGAGATCGGTCTGAGGTAAACAGTAGACTACCTCAGGGTCCTGTCTTCAGATTAGTTTGGGCTAAATAGTGGAGTTCCTCAAGGACCTGCCTTGAGGTTAGTGGACTATCTCAGGGACCTGTCTTGAGATTGGCCTTTAACTCATTCTTTAATGATGTGAAAAAGAGCAATATGTGAAGTGTTCAAAGAGGATATGGGTTCAGTTCCTGGCTTAGGTTTTCCACTTCCCAGGTCAGCCATGTCTGAGGCTGTGGCAGAGGCAGTATTCACGGCCCCTGGACAGAGCGAGCCCCGGTTATTATGAAATAGTGTCACCAATGACAGATTTAGGGGCCCGTTTACAAAGGCACGCTGAAAAATGGCTTGCGGTATTGTAGACACGTGTTTTGGGCGTGCAGAATCTTTTCAGTGCACCTGTAAAAAATGCCGCTTTAAAAATGTTTTTGCCGAAAATGGACATGCGGCAAAATGAATATTGCCACACATCCATTTTGGGTCTGAGACCTTACCGCCAGCCATTGACCTAGTGGTAAAGTCTCACATGGTAATCATGCGGTAATGACCTACGCACGTCAAGTGCCACTTGGCGCATGTCCGAGTAAAACCATTTTTCAAACATGTGTATCGGAAGCGTGCCAAAAATGAAATTACCGCAAGAGCCATGTGGTAGCCATTCGATAACTCAATTTTGGTGTGCGTTGAGTGCGCGTAGACGCTTACGCAGCTTAGTAAAAGGGCCCCTTAGATTGCACAGTTCTTGAAGGAGCCCTGGAGCAGGGTTGTTGCCTATGGACTGTCATTACAATGTCTGGGCTACCTGAGTCAGAAGGGAATATATAGCAGGAAAAATATCCAGAGGTGACTGGGCAGATCCCAGTATCAGTTTTGATTGAGCTGGAACCACAATGAAATAAGAGGAAACAGACCCAAAGATGGATTTTACCACAAATTGGGTTCGTTTTCCAGTGCTAGATACCTTTCTGCCTTTAATTACCAGTTGAGCTTATTAGTAATTGGTAGGTGTTGCCAAGACCACTATAAAATATATATACTTTTGATTCATATCAAGACATTCTTTTCCAAAGTTCATTCATTGAAGATAAAAAGATGCAGTGTACAATATAAAGTGCAAAAGTCAGGAAAATCAGATTTACAGACACACTGGCATCCATGACTCACACCAGCTTTGCATAAATTACATCTCTAATGGCTTTCCAAGACACCATCCTATAAATACCTAAAACACAGAAATTACCATTTGTTTCAGGACAGAGTTCTAAACAGCCAGTGGCATAGCAAGGGCGGGGCGGTGGGGGCAGTCCACCCCGGGTGCACGCTGCTGGAGGGTGCAGAGAGAGCAGCCGCGCCTGTTGGCTCCGCTGGTTCCCTGCTTCCTGTGCCCTGGAACAGGTTACTTCCTGTTTCGGGGCAGAGGGAGCCAGTGGAGCCGACAGGCGCGCGGCTGCTCTCTGCACCCTCCGGCAGCCAAGAATGCACCCGGGGAGGGGAGGTTTCATTGCTCCGGGAGGGGGGTGTCGTGCTGCACCCTGGTGGGACAGACGCCGCTGCACCAGGGGGGGGGGTACGCAGCGGCAATCCGCCTGGGTGGCAGCCGACCTAGGATCGCCACTGTAAACAGCCAAAATAAACTTAACCAAGTGGGGCTGCTGGATTTATACAAGTCAATGTAAAGTCCTTATACGGGCAGTCATATGCCTATGCATGTCAAATGCACTGAGCACACATTTCACACTCATATCTCCAGCAGCAAGTACCTGAGAACAAATCTGGGAACCAGCTACAATACGCAAGCTGCTCACTTTTCTATTTTAAGGCCGACAACCATGAAGTGTTTAATCTCTAAACATGTTTCAGCCTATTTATATACCCTCTCACATGCGCGACCGCACAGTGGCATCCTAAGGAAACCTACGGCTGCCCAGAATTGTCGCTACCGCTCTCGCCATCGCAAATGCCGTCGGTGGTCTGCAGGCTTGGAAAATCAATAGGGGAAAAACCAGGCATCGTTGGCCAGGAAAGGGGTTCTTCCTTTACGAAAGCGAGATGTTTCAGCTTCAATAATTTCTATCACTGCCTCGTTCAAAAATCCGCACGGACGACCGCGATCTGTCCCCGAGCTGCAATTAGAGCACTGTTATTAACAGGAGAGAAAACAATGTACAGAAGAGGCCTGACCTGGATGTATGCCACAGAATAAGGTTACTCAAATCATGACCTATAACATAAATGCCAGCATCTCTGCCACCAGAAACAGCTACTAATAATTACAAATCAGAGTTATTCAGCAACCTAGACTAACAAACCATTATCCTTATTAACATGCTGTAGCAGACTCAGACATCCTTAAATCTTGGCTAATGACCTCCAGAATCTTAATACAGTGGTACAATATCTCGTTTCCAGCTGAGTCAGTAGACAGCTGCCCTGGAATGAACCTATTGTGTCTACAGCAAAGATGGTACAAGAATATGAGTTTCTTAACGGTAATATATGTTGCCTGAAACTCTTAAGACATTGGATAATCCCTCAGGTAGACCCACAAAGGGCAATTTTATAACTGGGTGCCTTGCGTGTGTAAACCGGGTCTCCAGACCCCGGCCACCAAAGAAGTTTCACTGTCTCGCTCACTTCAGATCTCACAGTTTTCACTTTCACGTGGGCCACTGTTACCTCTTAGCTCCTTTCAGTCCACTTAACAGTCGAGTTGGGGGTGCGTCAGTGATCCAGAATAGTGATCCTGGGGTTTGGGAAACACTTTACCATTCAGGATTCTACTCAGCTCTTCAGTCCAGGAACCACACTGCTCTCCGGTGCTTAACAACAACTCAGCTTTTATTGAACTTCTGCAACAAGCAGCTGGTAAATTAATATACTTTAACAAAATTGATTGAAGTAGTCTTGAATAGCTTAAAGTCAGCTTTTGTTGCTCCATGGGGGAACACCTATACCGCTTACTTCAGGGGTATATTTACAGGGATATGTCAGGACTATTTACATAGAGACAAAAACCTCTGTCTATGCCTATCCTACTACTACTTAACATTTCTAAAGCGCTACTAGGGTTACGCAGCGCTGTACAGTTTAACAAAGAAGGACAGTCCCTGCTCAAAGGAGCTTACAATCTAATGGACAACATGTGCAGACAGTCAAATTGGGGCAGTCCAGATTTCCTGGATAGAGGTGAAATGGTTAGGTGCCGAAGGTGACATTGAAGAGATGGGCTTTGAGCAAGGATTTAAAGATGGGCAGGGAGGGGGCTTGGTATATGGGCTCAGGAAGTTTGTTCCAAGCATAGGGAGAGGCAAGGCAGAAAGGGCGGAGCCTGGAGTTGGGGATGGTGGAGAAGGGAACAGAGAGGAGGGATTTGTCCTATGAGCGGAAGTTTCGGGTAGGAGCGTACGGGGAGATAAGGGTAGAGAGGTAGTGAGGGGCTGCAGATCGAGTGCATTTGTAGGTTAGTAGGAGAAGCTTGAACTGTATGTGGTACCTGATCGCAAGCCAGTGAAGTGACTTGAGGAGAGGGTGATATGAGCATATCGGTCTAGGCGGAAGATAAGACGTGCAGCAGAGTTCTGAATGAATTGAAGGGGGGATAGATGGCTAAGTGGGAGGCCAGTGAGGAGTAGGTTGCAATAGTCAATATCCCAGAGAATATTGTCCCAAAGGCTGTGCTCCTCACTTTTACAGGTCCAGACCCTCCTGGTCTGACCTTGCTCCAAGGTGACCTTTGCGTTGGCTCACCCTGATCCTGGGATGGGCATTCCCTAGCTCCAATCGCACGCTCCTGGACTGGGTCTCTCCACTGCCTACCCGTAGCTCTCCTCTGTCACAGCTGTGGTTTGGCTGAGCCACAAGTCTTCTTTTTACTCTCTTAAATGGGACTCCCCTTTCCTCCTCCAGGTCAGTGGCAGGGGACCATCAGGCAACCAAAGACACCTGCAGGCAACCAAAGATCTCTCTAAAGGGCAAACACTTAATTTGATCTTCTCCTAGCTCCTCCTCCCTTGTCACTCAGCCCAGGGACCCTTTTCTCCATGCACCAGTGACGTAGGAAGGGGGGGCGGTGGGGCGGTCCACCCGGATGCACGCCGCTGGAGGAGGTGTCGGCTCCGCTGGTTCCCTGCCCTCTGCCCCGGAATAGATTATTTCCTGTTCCGGGGCAGAGAGAGCAGGGAACCAGCGGAACCGACGTAGCTCCCAGTGACATGCACTCGGGGGCGGTTCGGCCCTCCTGCCCATCCCTCGACACTTTCCCATGTAAGTACGTGCTCCGGGGGGGGGGGGGAGGTGCGCGGCGACCTGCCCCGGGTGTCAGCTGCCTTCGCTACGGCACTGCCCTGCACTTTCTTTACAAACTACTCCCCTTGGGCTGGGCTTCCTCCCACCCAGTGACCTCCCAGTCAATCCCCTCAGTGACTCTTCACAGGAATTACTCTTCTCAGTAATCCCAACAGAGGATTACGGCATTTACATGTACATAACACTGGCACTTTCATGAGTAAGGGGAGGAATGGAGCGGAGGAGTGGCCTAGTGGTTAGAGCACCAATCTTGAAATCCAGAGGCAGCTGCTTCAAATCCCACTGCTGCTCCTTGTGATCTTGGGCAAGTCACTTAACCCTCGATTGGCTCAGGTATAAACTTAGATTGTGAGCCCTCCTGGGCAGTGGCGTAGCCAGAAGTCAATTTTTGGGTGGGCCAACAGGTTGGATGGGTGGGCACTAGACAGTGGTGTGCTGGTAAATGTTTAACAACAGGCTCTCTCCCCGGTTCACCTCTGCGCCCCCCCCTGTCCAGCTGTGCACCTCCCTTCAAAATTGCAGAGCTGGCTATAGCCAGGGAGAGAGCCTGGGGGGTGGAGGAGGCAATGCATTACTCTCTCCAGGAAAAAAAAACATTAAATGATCCCAGGTTCCAATCTAATTCATGTTTAATGTGGGATAAAATGCCAAATAAGTAAATAAATATAAACTTTTAATGTTGAGCACCTGATTCTCAAAGTGGACATGTTCCAATCATTATAATGAAAATAAAATGATTTTTTTCTACCTTTGCTGTCTGGTGACTTTGTTTTCTGATCATACTGGCCCAGTATCTGATTCTGCTGCTATCTGTCCTCTTTACTCCATTTCTAGGGCTTCCTTTCCATTTATTTCTTTACTTTCCGCCTTTCTTCTTCATTTCTTGCTCTGGGTCCTCCGCAGACTTGACTGTCCAGTGGATCCAGCTTCTGCCTATTTTCTTCATCCATGTGCAATTTCTCTCTCTTCCTTTTCCCTCATCTCATCTCCTTCCTCACTCTTCCCTCCCCTCCATCCATGTCCAGCATTTTTCTCTCTCCCTTCCCTCTCCTCCATCCATATCCAGCAGCCTCCTCTCCTGCCCTTCCCCCTTCCATCCATGTCCAGCAACCCTCCTCTGCCCCCTGCCCTCCCCTCCATCCACCCATGTCCAGCAACCTCCTCTCTCTCTCCCCTCCATCCACCCATGTCTAGCAACTCTCCTCTCCCCTCCATCCATCCCAGCAATTCTCTTCTCCCCTGCCCCTATCCATCCATCCCCAGCAATTCTGTTCTTGCCCCTGTCCCCTCCATACATCCATCCCCAGCAATCTCCTCTCTCCCCTGCCCCCACCTCCATCCATCCCCAGCAATTCTCCTCTCTCCCCTGCCCCCCACCTCCATCCATCCATCCATCCCCAGCAATTCTCTCTCTCCCCTGCCCCCCTCCATCCATCCATCCCCAGCAATTCTCCCCTCTCCCTGCCCCCCACCTCCATCCATCCCCAGCAATTCTCCTCTCTCCCCTGCCCCCCACCTCCATCCATCCATCCATCCCCAGCAATTCTCCTCTCTCCCCTGACCCCCACCTCCATCCATCCATCCATCCCCAGAAATTCTCCTCTCTCCCTTGCCCCCCACTCCATCCATCATCCCCAGCAATTCTCCTCTCTCCCCTGCCCCACCTCCATCCCCAGCAAATCTCTCTCCCCTGACCCCCACCTCCATCCATCCATCCCGTGACTCTCCTCTCTCCCCTCCCCTCCCGCTCCCATTCATGTGTCCAGCGATTCTCCTTCACCCCCATGCATCCTTCCCTCCCATTCCACCTGCCCGCCCTCTCTCTGACGGCAGCGCTTCCCAGACACTGCCTCCGCCGCCATGATCTACCTCCTCCCTCTGTCTCACTCTCAACAGCAGCGGTAGCGATTCAAACATGCTACTTCCTGCTTCTAACCCGGAAGCGTCTCCTCTGCTTCCGGGTTAGAAGCAGGAGGCAGCATGTTTGAATCACGACGCTACCGCTGCTGTTGAGTGAGACAGAGGGAGGAGGTAGATCGTGGTGGCGGAGGCAGCGTCTGGGAAGCGCTGCCGTCAGAGAGAAGGAGGCAGATGCAGGATCAGCGCTGCCTGCTCCCTCCGCTCCGCTGCTGGGTGGGCCTGAACCCAAACTGGGTGGGCCTAGGCCCATCCAGGCCCACCCGTGGCTACGCCCCTGCTCCTGGGACAGAGAAATATCCAGAGTACCTGAATGTAACTCACCTTGAGCTACTACCGAAAAAGGTGTGAGCAAAATCTAAATAAAATAAATGGAATGTTGCTACTCTTTGAGATTCTGCATGGAATCTTGTTACTCTTTACGATTCCAGAATCTTGCTATTCTTTGGTGATTCTACATGGAATGTTGCTAGTGGAGGAGTGGCCTAGTGATTAGAGTACTGTTCTTGCAATTCAGAGGTGACCAGTTCAAATCCCACTGCTGCTCCTTGTGATCTTTGGCAAGTCACTTAACCATCCATTGCCTCAGGTACAAACTTAGATTGTGAGCCCTCCTGGGACAGAGAAATACCCACCATACCTGCATGTAACTCATCCCCGATTCCCTCTGGGCAGGGCCGTGCCTAGGGTCTCTGGTGCCCCCCTGCAGACTATCAGTTGGCGCCCCCCCCCCCCACCCCCGTGTGGCACAAGATGCAAAGGAAATAGAAGCTGAAAGATGGAGTGCATCTTTGTGGGATTGCTGAACAAATAGAGGGTTTACAACTACTTAGCTTTTCGTACTTTCATGTTCACGAAATTAGTAATTAAATCTTTGATATCTAACTGGGCACATATATCATTCTCTATAGCAATCATGGCAAGGCTTACAAGCCTTTCTTGTGAAATACTTGATCGCAAATAATCCTATATAATAATTCTCACCTCCAACAGGATGTGCCTGGGACCGTGCCTCCCTTGGAGGTGGTCTGTTAGGCAGGCACGCACTGATGTCAGTGACAGCTGATACCAAAGCAAGGGGAGGCTACCCCTCCCCCTGTGTTACAGCCCACTGCACCCCCCTTCCGCGACCCAGTCGACCCCCCCCCCCTTCTCAGCGAAAACCGTCCCCCGCCGCCGTCCAGTACCTGTGCTGACAGGGGACCCCAACCCCCGTCAGCCGAAGTCCTATGCTGGCCTTCGCGCCTTTGCTTCTCCAATGATCTTCGATTCAAGTTCCTCTGTGTGCGTCTGACGTCAGACGCACGCAGAGCAACTTGAACACAAAATCATTGAAGAAGCAACGCCTCGAAGGCCATTACAGGACTTCTGCTGACGGAGGTTGGGGTCCCCCATCAGCACAGGTACTGGACGGCGGTGGGGGATGTTTTCGCCGAGAAGGGGGGGTTGACTGGGTTGCAGAAAGGGGGGAGTGAAAACGGAGGGACGGCAGTGTCTGGAACAGCGAGGGAGGGAGAGTGAGGGCTGGCCTTGCTATCACCCGTTTCCTTCCCTTTTGAAATGGGCATTTTTTACTAGTTTTTAAAGATTTGTAACCGTGAAAATGATCGCTCACCATTTGCCACACTGACAGGAATTGTCAGCAATATTCTTAGAAACAAATTGCTATACATTGCAAATAAGATAGCAGATGTAAATTCTCAAAGTGGACATATTCCAAACACTAAAATGAAAATAAAATGATTTTCTCTACCTTTGTTGTCTGGTGACTTTCTTTTTCTGATCATTGATAAGTCTCTTGACTCTAAAGTTTAGCAATTTCATTAAAGCAAAATATATTTTCACATATCACAGACTCTTCCTATCCAAGGAGAATCTTTTATATAAAAACAAACACCAAAAAAACCCAATCAGATTTTCACTTACCAGCTATTATACACTACACGTTAGCTAAACTTCCTCTGGTACTGTTGGAACCACCAGCCAATGAAATGGCTTTCAGCTGTAGCTATCAGGTTACCTGATAATTATGCAGTCAAGCCCTCCTCTGGGTGTACAAGCTCAGAAAAAAAAAACCCAAAAACTTTGAACCACTTACAGATTTTAACAATTACACTATTTAGTTTTTATTTCTCCCCAGTCTCAGTTGCACACCTCCCTCCAAACCTGGCTGTTCTCTTTAATTTGAATGTTGTTCAAGCTCACCCTGAATGAGGAGTGCTTTTTACACCAATGGCATATATAGCACTCGGTGTATCCTTTCAAACAAGTTCAGCAGAGCCTGCCTGTCTCAGTGAGCACTGCTGTAGGAGAGGGGACAGCAGAGAAGAGAATCACAGCTTCAAGTCAAACATTTTGCAAGTGATCTGACCTCAGGAAAAAGGTGCTGGTAGGCGCCCCCTGCTTACCACGCTTACTGCATTGGCACGGCCCTGCCTCTGGGGGTAATCTGGTCATTTAGGGCACTTTTGGGGCCTTATTCGTGAAAAAACAGGGTCCAGGAAAAGTGCCCTAAATTCTAGCTACAAATGCATACTTTTTTTTCCATTATCGGCGAAAGGCGCCCATCTCTCCTCGGCCGATAACCACGCCCCAGTTCCGCATTCGCCACGCCTACGACACGCCCCCGTCAACTTTGTACGTTTCCGCGATGGAGTGCAGTTGAAAACGTCCAAAATCGCCTTTCCATTATACCGATTTATTCGTTTTTGTGAGATAAACGTCTATCTCCCGATTTGGGTCGAAATCTAGGTGTTTTTCTCTTTCGATTATAAGGTGGATAGCATATCAACACAAGGCAGCATTTATATACCACCCTTGTCCAGAGTGGTTTCCATAATAAAAAATCTTACCAAAAAAAATGGCATCTACAACTACAACTCATCAAACATGACAAAATGCCAAATCAGCACTTCACAACACAGGCATGGGCTGTGCTGCAAATTATTTATTTATTTATGTATTTGTTTATTTATTTTGCTGCATTTATATCCCACATTTTCCCACCTATTGCAGGCTCAATGTGGCTTACAATATAATACAACAACAATCACATTAATGGGATAAGGAAATCTGAATATAGATAACAAATAAGGTGCATGAGAATATTATGGCTTTCGGTAATGCGTTCCATAGTTGCGTGCTTATATAGGAGAAGCTGGATCCGTAAATTGATTTGTACTTGAGTCCCTTGCAGCTAGGGTAGTGAAGATTTAGGTATGTTCGTGATGTTCTAATTGTGTTTCTGGTTGTATTATGCATGCAACTTACAGAATAATGTAAGTTACACATGCCCATACTGTATTTAGTGTCACGGTCTTACCGTGACTCATGTCGGCATCTCCCGCGATTATCAAGGGAGAGAGGAGAAACCGCTTTGGCCTTCCCAGGAGCATCGGCCTAGCCCCCGCATGGCTGAGTGTCAGGGGTACACGCCCATAGTGATGTCAGACGTGGGCCAACACTAGGGGATTTAACCCCTCTGTTTCCAGGCTTTGACGTTTTTTTTGTGTCGTTAGTCGCCACGTGATGCCTTGCTGCTCTGCGGGTTCTGAGACACTACCTTCCCTTGCTGCCAGCCACATTTGCCTTCTGCTTTAGTGGGTTCCAGCAGCCGCGTCTAGCCAGTTAAATAGCTTTCAATATCAGAAGTGGGAGGGGATGTCTTGTCTAAAGATATATTTTAGTCATAATTGAGGCCCTGTTTACTACGACATGCTAGCGTTTTTAGTGCAAGCGAATGCTACAGACACCCATATATTCCTATGAGTGTCTCTAGTGTTAGCGTGTGCTAATTTTTAGGGCGCGGTAAAAATGTTACCACACCTACAGCGCAGCTTAGTAAACAGGACCCCTGAGGTTTGAAATACCTTCAGGTAGGGCCCCATCTACAAATCTATATTAAAAATGTAGCATCTTCACGTACAGTTAACATAAAGGCAAAACATTTATGGAGTGTTAACTGCATTTCAGATGACCTGAATGCACAAAGCCACCTACTGAAGCGACATTATCTGTTCTGCATTATCTGCTGCTTTAACAATTAACATGCAGTATTATATTTCATGTTACTGATTTGGACGTTTATCTCACAGAAACGTCCAAATCAGTATTATTGAAACCTTTTTTTTTGGACATCTTTCTCTGAAGCCCATCAGAAGGATGTCCAAATCTCAAGGGGGCGTGCCAGGGGTGTGTTCAAGGCGGGGCATGGGAGTTCCTATGACGTAGACATCTTTCCATTTAGTAGCGGTTTATGGACTTGACGGTTTCCTAAAGGACAAGTCCATAAACCACTACTAAATGGACTTGGGAAAAATCCACAATTCCAGGAATAAACATGTATAGAATGTTAGTACGTTTGGGAAGCTCGCCAGGTGCCCTTGGCCTGGATTGGCCGCTGTCTGGTCTCGATGGACCCTTGGTCTTTTCCCAGTGTGGCATTACTTATGTACTTCCTTGTTTGGGACTGATACCTCTATGATCAATATCATTCCAATGTTTTTCTCTTTTACCATTACCATCCAGCTTTTTCTCAGTCAGGATGGAGATGTCCCAGGCTACCATAACCTCTTCATTCTCCACAGTCTCTTGGGGTCATGATCCCAATGTTTTCCTGGTACAACAATTTTATAAAGTTTCCAATATTCTTTCCTGTATTCTTCTCTATGAGATTATTTGTACTTTGTGAATTCTAATAATACTTTTACAGTCACCTCTTTGGAGAACCACACTGGTTCCTTTTCATATACATTTTATTATTTGCATATCCAATGTAAACATCTACTGCTCCTTTTAGTTTTTCCCACTGTTCTTTCACTTCATTTAATTCCTCCCACCCTGCCAGCTAAGGGATTACTTTATTTACCTTGAGCGTCTCTTATCTCAACATAATCTTTTCAGTTAATTGTTTCTCATTTGGTGTGCAGCCATTCACAATCATTATTATGGAGTCATTCACAAATGGATAATTCTAATTAATATGAAGCGATATGAGCTGCCTCTAGAAATTTTCACAGCTCCATAATCACAATAAACAAAAAGAACATGAAAAGAAGCAGGTTATATGATAGAACCATTTTCCTTATGGTGACATCTCTAAAACTGATGCAGCCTCTGGATCAAAATGTCACCTTTGGCCTTTACCAAGAAAACTGTTATGCAATATTCTAAAGTACTCAGGGCTGGCTGTTGAGGTTGTGGCACCCTTAGCCAACTTTTCCTTTGGTCCCCCCAACTTGGGGCATGCATCAACTCCCCACCATCACCGCCACCTCCGGCCTGCATCTTCTCCCTTCCTTTCAGTCCCCCCACCCCCACCCCACCTGCAGCAGTTCCCTTCCAGTCACTTCCACCTTGTCTACCCACATCAGCTCCTTACCATATCCTTTACACAACGGCAAGAGAAGGTTGCTTTCCTTTCATCACTATGCTTTCTTCTCTGAGCTGTAGGTTGGAACCAGGGTCAGGACCGGAATCCTCCAGAAGGTAGATAAGCAGCTTTGCACACACTCACAATAAGCCAGGTGAGTCCAAGGCTGTGGTCTGGATCAACTATTGACTAAAGTTAGTTAATTTGCCTGTCACAGTACAATGTGGCAGAAGCAGCGGGCACAATGGCAAAGTCAAGTAGTATTTAAATACAAATGAAGAAACTAGATTTAAATAATAAACACAATCTTGCATTTATCAATTATTAATCAAAGAAATGTATTTTATATATATATATATATATATATATATATATATATATATATATATATATGTGTGTGTGTGTGTGTGTGTGTGTGTGTGTGTGTGTGTGTGTGTGTGTGTGAAGGGTGCTCAGTGATCACCGTTGGTCACAGCTGTTCTGTCCTCCGACAGCTTTACACTAGTTTATAGTGTGGCCCTAAAATGTGCTACTGTTATTCTCACTTCTAAGGATTTTTACTGCTGCAGTCCTCACTGCAAAGATACGTGAGCAATTCCTTGTATATAATGTAGTCTCACAGGTAATGCAGCCACACCTGTCTGTCTGTATAAGGACTGTTACTATTGATCTGTGCTGCTGCCTGGACCTCTTCTCTTTCTCAGCCAGGCTTGGCTCCTTTGTCTACCTGCTATCATTTCCTGGTCATTCTTACTATCTCTGTCCTGCGAGGTCAGCCAGGTATGACCTTTCCCTTCAATCGTGGGCTGTCCTTTAGGACCACCCTTGCTACCTTATGGCAGGCTCTGTCCCTATTGGTCTCTTTACCTCCTCCTCCCTGGGCCTATGTGAGCCCGTCTTGGCCTCTCTCTCTCTCTCTCTCTCTCTCCATGAGGCATTCTCCATCTTGCTTCAGACAGCACTTGTCCTGCTAAACTCATTGGAATGAACTTGGGTTTTTACCTTGAATATATCTTCCTAATGAGATATTGTACTTTCCAGCCACCCAGCTCTGAGCTACTTCTATCTGTTCAACTATTTTCCCACCTCTATAATAAAGCTGCCTTTTTCCAGATTTCTATCTCCAACCACTGATACAGCTCTCAGAATTACAGAATCTCTGTGCCCTGGAGCAACACTTCTGAACACCTGACTGTAAGTAAGTTATCTATATTTATTCAATAAAGGAAATTTCAGAAAATAAACAGACTTCAAGTGTGTGCTGGTGTGCCAAGGTTATACTTCAAGATATTGAGACTTTATAGTTAACAAGTCTTAAGATGCTTGACAACAGCTGATATAGCTATGAACTGCTATTAAGGCTGTTATAACACCCCACATTCAATCATTGCACCAGTTTTAATTTCAATATTATAAATGTTAATGTGAAATCTACTTATCTGATTGAGGGGCTGGATGTGTCTTCAACTGAGATAGAAGACTGATAATTTGACCACCGAGACTATTATAAATCAAAAATCAAAGTGTCTTGCTTAACATAACAACTGTGTTGACGAACTATGAAGTGTTGCAACAACGTGGTATCCAAAAGACTATTGAACTTGAAGAGTCCACTGACAAATCATCCAATCGATTATATATCAATAGTAAATAAACACCAAAAGTCTTCAAGAAAAAAGGCAAACTAGAACAGCAATATTTCCAAAGTCACTATACTTATGGTAAATAATCATTTGTAAATCCCAGTGTCTCTGCTGTATCTTGCTGTAATGATGCCACATGTTCGCACGCAGTCACGTTCAAGCAAAAAATATAGTTCAAAGTCCACTTGAGTTATAATCCAGTGTTTCACTGAAAGCGGCTTCAGGAGATCAGAATTGTACCATTGTCCAAGTCTAAAAAATAAATCTCTGACTCTACTTTAAAGTTCGTTTTAAATTATCTACAGCCAATCAAAGTATATACAATGCCTTCATCGTTCCAGAGTTTCCTTTCAATTGAAAGAGACTTTCCTCCTGTGCATTTATGCCATGAAGGTATTTAAGTACCTCTCCTGCCTTTCTTCCAAAGTACACATATTGAGATTTTTAAGTTTGTCCCCATATGATGAAGACCATTGACCACTGACCATTTTAGTTGCACAGTTAGGAAGAACAGGGGTGACAAGACTGCAATATATCTGTGCAAACTTTATAAAATATACTCTTACAGGTATAGAGTACACATATGTATTTGACTCTACTACTACTACTACTTAACATTTCTAGAGCGCTACTAGGGTTACGCAGCGCTGTACAGTTTAACAAAGAAGGACAGTCCCTGCTCAAAGGAGCTTACAATCTAAAGGACGAAATGTCAAGTTGGGGCAGTCTAGATTTCCTGAATAGAGGTATGGTGGTTAGGTGCTGAAGGCGACATTGAAGAGGTGGGCTTTGAGCAAGGATTTGAAGATGGGCAGGGAGGGGGCCTGGCGAATGGGCTCAGGGAGTTTATTCCAAGCATGGGTTGAGGCGAGGCAGAAAGGGTGGAGCCTGGAGTTGGCGGTGGTGGAGAAGGGTACTGAAAGGAGGGATTTGTCTTGAGAGCAGAGGTTATGGGTAGGAACATAGGGGGGAGATGAGGTTAGAGAGGAAGGAAGGGGCTGCAGATCGAGTGCATTTGTAGGTTAGTAGGAGAAGCTTGAACTATATGCGGTACCTAATCGGAAGCCAGTGAAGTGACTTGAGGAGAGGGGTGATATGAGTATATCGGTCCAGGCGGAAGATAAGACGTGCAGCCGAGTTCTGAATGGACTGAAGAGGGGATAGATGGCTAAGTGGGAGGTGTATATATATGGGCGCCCTTGCTCTCAGTAAAATACAGGTCAATGGCTCAGGCTAAAGAGCTAGGCCTCTACAAGCAAATGGCTCATAATAAGAGCTGGGCTTCTCTTAAAAATCCAAAGTCATCTCTGATACAAAATACATTTTTCTGCAGCACAAGCTGAACTGAGTTCTCAGGGAGCTGGCACGGGAGGGGGTCCTTTGCTCTAATAAACATGCCTGGGACTGGCATCAGTGAAGAGTCATGAAAGATGTTTTGGGCTAATGAAAGTAGATAAGGGGGTAGATGTACATAGTTAGAGAGTACTCAGAGGGAGGGGGAGCTGAGAATAGCTGAGAAGAGCAGAGTGACCGATGAAGTCATCTCGCCACCTGTGCTTTGCACCCCTTTTGTGTATAGTTGGTACCTGGGACCTAATGAAGTCACCCTTATCGGTTCCTTATCAACTGATAAGGGATAGCAAGTTCTGCTGACAAAGCTGGATCCCATTGGAATCCATTGGGTTGAGACAGTATAAAGGAAGCACCCCGAGAAGTGTAAGACGCAGAAGGAGAGACAGAGTACCACCGAGGGCTGATGTGTCGTGTGATTCTGTTCCACTGTATGATTGACTGAATTGCTGGTATCCTCATTATTGGGTAATGTATCAATGCTAATTAATACTAATAAACTATATCTCTTTAACTAATTGAAACTGGGTTCCTCTTTAATTACAGACTTAGCTACGGCTGAGCCTGTACTGAACTGCCATGAGCAGATTCAAGGTTGGGAAAGCTAGATATTTGAAGGGCATAAGTAACTTTGCCCAGAGAGATGAGACGGGCCACTGCTTCCGCTGCTTGATTAGCAAAGGCAGATTCAGAGAAAATAAACAGAGGCCAGTGAGAAGTAGGTTGCAGTAGTCAAGGCGAGAGGTAATGAGAGAGTGGATGAGAGTTCGGGTGGTGTGCTCAGAGAGGAAAGGGCGAACTTTGCTAATGTTATAGAGGAAGAAGCGACAGGTCTTGGCTATCTGCTGGATATGCGCAGAGAAGGAGAGGGAGGAGTCGAAGATAACTCCAAGGTTGCGGGCAGATGAGACGGGGAGGATGAGGGTGTTATCAACTGAGATAGAGAGTGGAGAGAGAGGAGAAGTGGGTTTGGGTGGGAAGACAATAAGCTTGGTCTTGGCCATATTCAGTTTCAGGTGGCAGTTGGACATCCAGGCAGCAATGTCGGATAAGCAGGCTGATACCTTGACCTGGGTTTCCGCAGTGATGTCTGGTGTGGAGAGATAAAGCTGGGTGTTGTCGGCATAAAAATGATATTGGATATTGCGGATAGTTCTGGAAACCTATTTTATAGAGTCATATAGATGTTCATACAGCTGTCACAAAACAATCAACCATCAGCACCATCAAAATGGCCAATTCCCTATGAGAACAGGTCCACAGGAGACAAGGGAGTAGGGACAGGTTTAATGGCCATAACTACTTAAAATATATATGTTCTTGAACATTTTTATAGCTGTCCTGTTATAAAAGTATCTCCCCACCACCATATGGTCAAATGCAGATCCAATAATAGCAGCCTTCATACATGGCTCTTCGCCCAGAATCATTACCTTAATGACCAGGTTAGCAATGCTGGGGGAAGTTGCAAATGAAAGCCAACAGTGTCAGATCGTAGGCCTGGCTCCAGTTAAGGTGGACGTACAAAGGAGCAGGAGGAAAGTTTTGGGTCACCGCATGAGTTTACTCTTCCATTTTCCTTATCCTTACTTCACTGCACTGAAAAAGCAAATTAAGACCTAATTTTCAAGTTTTCCATGTAATAATAGCATGTGTAATGAGAGAGAGAGAGAGAGAGGTTTGCTATTACTTTACCAAATCAAGACAAATTCACTGTAATTCCAGGCAGGAAAACAGTCCAGGAAGCTCTACTGTAAGATTTATTTATTACATTTGTACCCCGCTCTTTCCCACATACAGCAGGTCCAGTGCGGCTCACATAATAAAAGAAAGCATCTTACATGGCAAAGAATACAGTAAAAACAAGGAAATGTAGGAGCAGTATTATAAATTGTGATGATCAGAACTACTTACATTATGAAAGGCATTACAAAGGACATGTGAAAAGAACGTAATGAACTAGAATAGGGAAGATAGACGAGATTACTTTTCCGGGGTAGTTTTATACCTTCATTTTGTGGGGTCTTTCTTGACACCTTGCAGGACTCTCTTTTTTTTTTTAATTTAAAAAAGTTATGCTTACAACTAATCTTGTAAACAGAAATGCACATTCAGTAAGAGGAGGAAACACTTTAATTAAGGGGGAAACATAAATGCAATACAGTTCCAGGGCTGCCGAGAACCGGAGCCGGGCCCGGGACAAGGCCGCCCCCGGGCCCCCCCACCCAAGTTCGCCGCCCACCCGAGATCGCCGGGCCCCGCCCACCCGAGGTCACTGCCCACCCGAGATCGCCGGGCCCCCCCCACCCACCCACCCACCCGAGGTTGCCGGGCCCCCCTCCACCCGCTATCGGGCCGAGCCCTCGGAACTAACCTTAAGCCTCCTTTCACTTCGCAGCAAGCAGGGGCAGGGCAGACCTCTCCTCCTTCCTTCCGTGCCCCGCCCTCGCGGACGTTACGTCAGGCGAGGGCGGGACATGGAAGGAAGGAGTGGCCTGACCTGCTGCTGCTTGCTGCGAAGGTGAAAGGAGGCTTAAGGTTAGTTCCGGGAGTGACGGAGGGCGGGCCAGGTGGAGACGGAGGGCTAGGGTTACCATATGGCTCCAGAAAAAGGAGGACGGATTGAGCCAGCCGGGTTTTACTTCCATTGCTTTCAATGGAAGTAATTGAGCCAGCCGGGTTTTTACTTCCATTGCTGAAAGCAATGGAAGTAAAACCCAGCTGGCTCAATCCGTCCTCCTTTTTCTGGAGCCATATGGTAACCCTACGGAGGGCGGGCCAGGCGGCGGTGCCGGGCCCCCCTGGAGGCTCGGGCCCCGGGACTTTTGTCCCCCCGTCCCCCCCTCTCGGCGGCCCTGTACAGTTCACAATAGGAACAGAGAACCCAAAGGAAAACAAAAACCTCAAAGCCAAGGTACAAAAGTAAAGCTAAAGAAAATATTGAGGACATCAAAAATCCATGAAATGCAGGGCTTACTCGGCTACTATTCCAGGCCCAGGAGATTCCAAATTCCTAGCTTCCAGAAATGTTTTTTTAACCGATCCAGGTCAAAGAAAGTATATTTATTTGAGGAAAGTGTCACAAAACATTTGCAAGGGAAAACGTAACACAAACTGGGCTCCAAGAGAAACTACTTGCTACCTCATTACAGAAACTTCTTTCTCTTTTCTTGTGCGACATAAGTACAAAAGCACCGCCATACTGGGAAAAGACCAAGGGTCCATCAAGCCCAGCATCCTGTCTCCGACAGTGGCCAATCGAGGCTTCAAGAACCTGGCACCCCCCCCCCCCCCAAAAAAAAAAAAAAAATTAATAATAATGTTCAATGGACTTTTCCTTCAGGAATCTGTCCAAACCCCCCTTAAACTCCTTAAGACCAGGCACTGCCACCACATTCTCCGGCAACGAGTTCCAGAGTCCAACTACAAGCTGAGTAAAGAAAAACTTTCTCCTATTTGTTTTAAATCTACCATATTCTAGCTTCATCTTGTGTCCCCTGGTTTTGTTGTTGTTTGAAAGTGTAAACAAACGCTTCACATCTGTCCGCTCTACTCCGTTCATTATCTTGTAGACTTCTATCATATCACCCCTCAGCTGCCTCTTCTCCAAGCTGAAGACTTAAGGGATCCTTTTTCTAAGATGCGGTAAAAAGGAGCCTATGGTAGTGTGGGAGTGTGTTTTTGGTGCGCGTTGGGCCATTTTTTTTACCGTGGCTAGGAAAAAGGCATTTTTTTAACGGGACAGTAAATGTCCGTGCGCTAATATTAAAAGCAGCAAGCGGCTATTTACTGCCTGAGCCCTTACCGCTACCCATTGACCTAGTGGTAAGGGCTCATGCGACACTCGTGCAGTTACATAAGTACATAAGTAATGCCACACTGGGAAAAGACCAAGGGTCCATCGAGCCCAGCATCCTGTCCAAGACAGCGGCCAATCCAGGCCAAGGGCACCTGGCAAGCTTCCCAAACGTACAAACATTCTATACATGTTATTCCTAGAATTGTGGATTTTTCCTAAGTCCATTTAGTAGTGGTTTATGGACTTGTCCTTTAAGAACCTGTCTAACCCCTTTTTAAACTCTGCTAAGCTAACCGCCTTTACCATGTTCTCTGGCAATGAATTCCAGAGTTTAATTATGCGTTGGGTGAAGAAAAAGTTTCTCCAATTTGTTTTAAATTTACTACACTGTAGTTTCATTGCATGCCCCCAAGTCCTAGTGTTTTTGGAAAGCGTGAACAGACGCTTCACATCCACCTGCTCCACTCCACTCATTATTTTATATACCTCTATCATGTCTCCCCTCAGCTGTCTCTTCTCCAAGCTGAAAAGCCCTAGCCTCCTTAGTCTTTCTTCATAGGGAAGTCGTCCCATCCCCACTATCATTTTAGTTGCCCTTTTCCAATTCTACTATATCTTTCTTGAGATGCGGTGACCAGAATTGACCAGAGTCCCATTGAAGTGAGGATTTTCTCTCTCTCTGAAGCGCAAAACGGAAGAAACCTTTTATGGAATGGGATTTTCTTACAAGCTAATTTATGGAAACATTCATGTGAGTCCAGCTGAGAATGAACCTGCACGTAGCCCGACTGAAACCTTTTCCAATTCTACTATATCTTTCTTGAGATGCGGCGACCAGAATTGAACACAATACTCAAGGTGCGGTCGCACCATGGAGCGATACAACGGCATTATAACATCCTCACACCTGTTTTCCATACCTTTCCTAATAATACCCAACGTTCTATTCGCTTTCCTAGCCGCAGCAGCACACTGAGCAGAAGGTTTCAGTCTATTATTGACGATGACACCCAGATCCCTTTCTTGGTCCGTAACTCCTAACGTGGAACCTTGCATGAAGTAGCTATAATTCGGGTTCTTTTTTCCCACATGCGTCACCTTGCACTTGCTCACATTAAACGTCATCTGCCATTTAGCCGCCCAGTCTCCCAGTCTCTTCTGTAATTTTTCACAATCCTGTCGCCTGGTCAGTTGCTTGCCTGGTGCAAAGGTGGCAGACCTGGATAGGATTTTGGATGGTGCTGGGGAGGAGCTGGCTGTCTTGGTGTATATGGGAACCAATGATGTGGGAAAATGTGGGAGGGAGGTTCTGGAGGCCAAATGTGGGTTCCTGGGTGGAGGGCTGGGCAGGGCCAGTGTTAGGGGGTTGCAACCAGGGTACTTGCCCTGGGCTCCCAAGCCTGCTTCATGCTGAAGGCCAGCAGTGGGGCCCCCTCCCCAGTTTCTGCCCTGGGCCCCTGAATGTCTAACACCAGCCCTGGTGCTGGTATCCAGATCCTCTAGGGTAGCATTTTTGTAAATGCTCCCCATTCTACGCACAGGGCCCATGAGACAGGCGGGGCTCCAGGGTCTCAATGCATGGGTATTGATGCAGGGAGGAGGATTTTTGGATTTGTTGAACTGGGTACCATTCTGAGGAAGAGGAAGCCTATTCCGAAGGGATGGGCTCCGCTTTAACCGGGATGAGAACAGGCTGCTGGCATCGGCATTTAGAAAGGAGGTAGAGCAGCTTTTAAACTAGAAACTAGGGAAGGACCGATAGTCACACAGGAGCACATGATTTGGAATAAGGTATCTTTCAAAGATATCACCAAACCAGGGGAGATGGGGCATCCCAATAGCAAGACTGCAATACAGACCATAGTAGGCAAGGTGTCTTTAAATAAAAAGCAGACACATTTTCAAGATTGCACATTATCATTGTCAACTGCAGAAGAAGATGTAAATAGGAATAACAAACATAGTTTGAAGTGCCTGTGTGCAGATGCCGGAAGCCTGGGAAATGGGATGGAAGAGTTAGGTTTTCAGAAATGCCATCATGGAGGCCCAGACCAAATATATTCCATATATTAAAAAGGGAGGAAGGAAGATCAACTGACAGTTGGCATGGTTGGAGGATGAGGTGAGTGAGGCTATCGGAGCTAAAGGAAAATCCTTCAAAATATGGAAGAAGGATCTGACTGAAAATAATGGGAAACAGTATGGGGAATGTCAAGTCGAATACAAGGCACTGATAAGGAAGGCAAAGAGACTTTGAAGACAGGATTGTGTTGGAGGCAAAACACACATAGTGAAAGCATTTTTAGTTATATTGAAAGCAGGAAGCCGGCAAGGGAATCAGTTGGACTGCTAGATGGCAGAGGGGTAGGGGGGGCATCCGGATGGCAGATGACGTTTAATGTGAGAAAGTGAAAAGTGATGCGTGTGGGAAAGAGGAGCCAGAACGATAGCTATGTGATGCGATGTTTCATATCAGGAGTCACCAACCAGGAAAAGGATCTAGGTTTCATCGTTGATGATACGTACAGACCCTCTGCTCAGTGTTCGGCGGTGGCAGAGAAGGCAAATAGAAAGTTAGGTAATATTAAGAAAGGAATGGAAAACAAAAATGAGGATGTTATAATGCCTTTTTATCTCTCCATGGTGCGACAACACCTTGAGTACTGTGTGCAATTCTGGTCGCTGTGTCTCAGGGGAGATATAGAGGGGCATAATTGAACGAAAACGTCTATCTCCATGGGCGTTTATCTCCGAGAACGGGTCCATGAAGGGGCGGACCGAACCGTATTTTCGAAAAAAAATAGACGTCCATGCTTTATTCGACAATTTGTGAGCTGGGCGTTTTTGTTTTTCAGCGATAATAGAAAATGAAAGCGCCCAGCTCAAAAATGAATAAATCCAAGGCATTTGTTCGTGGGAGGGGCCAGGAGTCGTAGTGCACTGGTCCCCCTCACATGCCAGGACACCAACTGGGCACCCTAGGGGGCACTTTTACAAAAAAAAAAAAAAGGTAAAAGAGCTCCCAGGTGCATAGCACCCTTCCCTTGTGTGTTGAGCCCCCCAAATCCCCCTCAAAACCCACTGCCCACAAGGGGGGCACCTACATGTGGGTACAGTGGGTTTGGGGGGGTTGGATGACTAAGCATTAAGCAGCACAATTGTAACAGGTAGGGGGGGATGGGCCTGGGTCCACCTGCCTGAAGTCCACTGCACCCCCTAACAACTGCTCCAGGGACCTGCATACTGCTGCCAGGGAGGTGGGTATGACATTTGAGGGTGAAAATAAAAAGTTGTGAAACATCATTTTTTGTGGTGGGAGGGGGTTAGTGACCACTGGGGGAGTCAGGGGAGGTCATCCCCGATTCCCTCTGGTGGTAATCTGGTCATTTAGGGCACTTTTGGGGGCCTTATTCGTGAAAAAACAGGGTCCAGGAAAAGTGCCCTAAATTCTAGCTACAAACGCATACTTTTTTTCCATTATCGGCGAAAGGCGCCCATCTCTGTTCGGGTGATAACCACGCCCCAGTCCCGCCTTCACCACACCTCTGACACGCCCCCGTCAACTTTGTACGCTTCCGCGATGGAGTGCAGTTGAAAACGTCCAAGTTCGGCTTTCAATTATATCGCGTTATTCATTTTTTATTTATTTATTTATTTATTGTATTTGTACCCCACATTTTCCCACCTTTTTGCAGGCTCAATGTGGCTTACAGAGTATGGAAATGAAAACGTCGTTACATGATTTGAAAGAACAAAAACAGTCAATCATAAGCTGAGGTGAAAGAGGAATTCAGATGGAAAGGTGTTAGGTAAGGTCGTGTGAGAGGTGTCTTAGGTGTACTTGGGTAGTTTAAGGAATGATTTGTTTCATTGAGGGTGACTTTTGTAGGCTCTGTTGAAGAGATGTTTTTTCAGAGCTTTGCGAAAGCTTGTTAGATTGGTTATGGTTTTCAGGGCCATGGGTAGTGCGTTCCAATATTGTGTGCTTTTGTACGCAAAGGTAGTAGCATACGCCTGTTTGTATTTCATTCCTTTACAGCTGGGGAAGTTCAGGTTGAGGAATTTGCGGGCCAATCTTTTGGCATTCCTATCTTTTGGGAGATAAACGCCTATCTCCCGATTTAGGTCGCAATATAGGCGTTTTTGTCTTTCGATTATAAGCTGGATGGTGGAATTAGAGAGGTTACAGAGAAAGGTGATGGAAATGATGAAGAGGATGGGACGACTTCCCTATGAGGAAGGGTTAGGGTGACTGGGACTCTTCAGCTTGAAGAAAAGACAGAGGTATATAGAATAATGAGTGGAGTGGAACAGGTAGATGTGAATCGCTTGTTTACTCTTTCCAAAAATACTAGGACTAGGAGGCATGCAATGAAACTACAAAGTAGTAAATTTTAAAATATCGGAGAAAATATTTATTCACTCAGTGTGTAATTAGACTCTGGAATTCGTTGCCAGAGAATGTAGTAAAAGCAGTTAGCCTAGTGGGGTTTAAAAAAGAAAGGTCCATAAGCCATCTGGGAAAATCCACTGCTTATTTCTAGGTTTAAGTAGCATAAAATGTACTGTTTTGGGATCTTGCCAGGTACTTGTGACCTGGCTTGACCACTGTTGAGGACAGGATACTGGGCTTGATGGACCTTCTGTCTACCCCAGTATGGCAACACTTATGTTCTTATGTCCTGAGGAAAAACAAAAGTCACCAGCAGAGTCTCTCAATGCACCACCTCTGAATCAGATTTTTTGCGTAATGCTGTTAAGGCTAAACTGTCCTGGGATATTTCTTCCAAGTCCAAATTTGGAGCTGTTCCAGAGGATTGTACCTGAACTACAGAAGCCTTCGATTTAGAGGTGCAGGACTCTTTAACAAAAAATATAAAGTTTCACTAGAGGCGCACTGGGGAAAAATCTGAGCAAAAAGGTGGGTGTCGAGTGCTTACAATCGGGCTAAGTGCAGGTTCATTCTCAGCTGGACTCACATGAATGTTTCCATAAATTAGCTTGTAAGAAAATCCCATTCCATAAAGGGTTTCTTTCATTTTGCGCTTCGGAGAGAGAGAAAATCCTCACTTCAATGGGACTCTGGTCAATTCTGGTCACCGCATCTCAAGAAAGATATAGTAGAATTGGAAAAGGTGCAGCGAAGGGCAACTAAAATGATAGCGGGCATGGGACGACTTCCCTATGAAGAAAGACTAAGGAGGCTAGGGCTTTTCAGCTTGGAGAAGAGACAGCTGAGGGGAGACATGATAGAGATATATAAAATAATGAGTGGAATGGAACAGGTGGATGTGAAACATCTGTTCACGCTTTCCAAAAATACTAGGACTAGGGGGGATGCGATGAAACTACAGTGTAGTAAATTTAAAACAAATCGGAGAAATTTTTTCTTCACCCAACGCATAATTAAACTCTGGAATTCGTTGCCGGAGAACATGGTGAAGGCGGTTAGCTTAGCAGAGTTTAAAAAGGGGTTAGACAGTTTCCTAAAGGACAAGTCCATAAACCACTACTAAATGGACTTGGGAAAAATCCAAAATTCCAGGAATAACATGTATAGAATGTTTGTACGTTTGGGAAGCTCGCCAGGTGCCCTTGGCCTGGATTGGCCAGTGTCATGGACAGGATGCTGGGCTCGATGGACCCTTGGTCTTTTCCCAGTGTGGCATTACTTATGTACTTTTTATATCTGCATATCTAAGTGGAGTATCACAGCAGCCACACCACTTTAAATTCTGCTTTGACATGTTTGATTGTTGTACATATTCTTACCTGGACTTCCTGAACTACTGCGTTTTGCAAAATTCTAGATCATGCCTTGGCCTTCAGTCATCTTAATGGCAGTAAAATCCAGCTGTGGCCTGGAAACAGACCGAGATCTTCTGTGTTTTCTTCTATGGCATTTCATGTGATAAAAACTGTCTTTGCTGGGCTGTCTTGACATAACTGTCAGTAGACTGCCAACTCCCTGCCTGAGCAGCAGGCTTGACCGCCTGTCATTCAGAACTCTCTGGACAGGAAGACCAGTGTCCAAATTCCCCCCAAGATGAACAGTCCCAGTCCTGGCTACCATTCTTCGCCTGACAGCTTGAGTGGGTCATTACTTCATCAGACCACATTCTCTTTTACCACTTGGGGCTGTGTGTCACTCTTCAGGGGAGAGAATTAAAGCCTTTGTCAAGGTGTATTTCTCTTGTCTCATTTGAACGCCTCTTCACCATTTGATATTAAGAAACAAAAGGAAAAATACAAATTGATAAGGCTATTCCCCCAGGCAGAGTTTTCAAGCTACCCAAGGCAACTTCTGCAATCTTAAAGATCAGGGACGTAGCTGCTATGGGGCCACGGGGGCCTGGGCCCCCATGCATTTGGCCCTGGACCCCCCTACCAACGCCCCTCTCAACCCCCCCCCCCGCCAACCCGCCGTCGCCGTCTGTACCTTTGCTGGCGGGGGACCCCAATCCCCGCCAGCCGAAGTCTTCTTCCTGCGTTCGATTTCTTCTGAGTCTGACGTCCTGCTGCACATACAACGTGCAGCACGTCAGACTCACAGAAACAGAACGAAGCTTTGCGCCGGAAAAAAGAGGACCTCGCTGGCTGATCTGCAAGGCTTCGTTCTGTTTCTGTGTGTCTGACGTCCTGCACGTTGTACGTGCAGCAGGACGTCAGACTCAGAAGAAACCAAACGCAGGAAGAAGACCTCGGCTGGCGGGGGGTTGGGTTCCCCGCCAGCAAAGGTACAGACGGCGACGGATGGCGGGCGAGCAGGTCGAGAGGGGAGGATCAAACTTGTTGGAGGTGGTGCTGGCGGTGGCAGGGGGTGTTGGCGATGGCGGCAAGGGGGTTGGCGGCACCAGAGGAGGCACTAAAATGTGCCCCTCACCTTGGCTCTGGCCCCCCCCCCCCTACCGCTGAAGTCCAGATACGCCCCTGGTAAAGATCCTTCAATTTTCTGTTCAAAAATTAGCATCACTGAACACAGGGCTGCTCATTCCTATAACCTATTTTGAACAGGCTGATTTTTTTTCTGTCCTTTTACTCAATTCCATTTGCCCTTTCTTATTCCCTGCCTAAGTAGCTAAAGAATTCAAAGGCACTGGAAAACGTAATTATAGCAATTTGCATACTAAATGATATGTGTCTTAAATTCAATACAAGAAAAGAGAATACATATTCAGGCAGAAATCGGCAGTGAATCCCACTGCTAAGATTCAACAGTGATTACGCATTCTTCATCTTGAAGAATCATTAGGTTATTGAAGACTAGTAAGGAAGGCCCGTTTCAAATCGCAATGAAACGGGCACTAGCAAGGCTCCCCTCCGTCCCTTTGTGTCTCCATGTGTCGCCGGCCCCCCTGCAGCCTCCGTGCGAATGTGTGACCCTGGCCGTTTTGGCACGCCCCCCCGTGTGCTCCGCCCTCGACGTCATCGCGTTTGGACGCAAGGGCGGAGCAGAGGTACAGTGCGGTACAACGTTGGAGCTGAGAATGTGCTCCGCCCTCAACGTCATAACGTTTGAGGCGAGGGCGGGGCCCACAGACTGTGATTTTCTGTGGCTTCAGAGCTTCGAACTTACGAACCTGGCTTCAGTGACGTCAGTGCAAAGAGAACGTTGAGGGTGAGTTTTATATATATATAGTTGCTGTTTGGAGTTACTGTCATAGCAAAATGTAGATGCATTTGTGATGACACGATGAACAAATCCCAGTTCTGGAAAGCTAGAGGTAGATGCATTGCATTACTCCAATTAAATCACCTGCAGTTTGTTTGTTGACACTTGGAATTCTTTTTATAGATGTGCCGTAGCCAGAAAAAATTAACACCTGCTTGTGTTTCTGTCATCAAAGCTACAATGAACAAACAGAAAGAATCACAAAAGGGCCTCCAGAACTGGAACAATGGTACAATCGTTAATGAAATTGACCCGACACGGGCCGTGTTTCGGCACTCAACAGCACCTGCCTCAGGGGTCGAGATAAATATTCCTTAAAAAAAAAAATGTTTGCAGTTTCAATCTGGTTGTACCTAACGCTTCCAAGATCCATGATGAGGTTCCGAAAAACCGTTAAGGAATCTTAAGTAAATTGTCCCAGACACTTCCAGAAAGCCTCGGTAAGGTTTTTCGGAACCTCATCGTTATGAAGAGGTTCACCCAAGGTGGTGTACAGTAGATACAGTTTAACATCAAATTTATAATTTTATTTACAACATAACAATAGTAAAATGTACAAGTATAAATGTAAATACAATGAAACTAACTTGAAAACAGCAAATTCAAACCTAATAATAAGACTACCATGAAACAGGATCAGAAACATTTAACAGCACTGACATTGAAATAACAGAGATATAATACAATGCAAGCATAATAGCGATGGAATATCCAATAAGCACACAATTAGAACATTCAAATAACATTGCCATGATACTAATGCTTTTCTACAATATAGCTTAGCATATATCTAAGAGGCCAAATGCAGATATATAGATGGGGACAAGATGTGTGGTACAGAGAGGGGCATAATCGAACGGCACCGGCCAAATAGATGGCCGGTCATCTTTGGGGCCGGCTCTGCAAAAGGGTGGAGCCAATCGTATTTTCGAAATACGGTTGGAACTGGCTAAATCGATCGCCGGGTTTAGAGGAGATGGCTGGCTTCGTTTTTCAGCCATAATGGAAACCGGGCTCGGCCATCTCAAACCCGGCGAAATGCAAGGCATTTGGTCATGGGAGGAGCCAGCATTTGTAGTGCACTGGTCCAACCTCACATGCCAGGACACCAACTCGGCACACTTACCTTGGGTACTGAGCCCCCCAAATCCCCCCAAAACCTACTCCCCACAACTCTACACCATTACCATAGCCCTAAGGGGTGAAGGGGGGCACCTAGATGTGGGTACAGTGGGTTTTTTTTTGGGGTGGGGGTTTGGAGGGCTCAACATTAACCACCACAAGTGGAACAGGTAGGGGGGATGGGCCTGGGTCCACCTGCCTGAAGTGCACTGCACCCACTAAATACTGCTCCAGGGACTTGCATACTGCTGTCAGGGAGCTGGGTATGACATTTCAGGCTGGCACACAGGCTGGCAAAAAACTTTTTTTTTTATTGTTTTTGGGTGGGAGGGGGTTGGTGACCACTGGGGGAGCAAGGGGAGGTGATCCCCGATTCCCTCCGGTGGTCATCTGGTCAATTGGGGCACTTTTTTGTGACTTGGTCCTAAAAAAAATGGACCAAGTCCAGCCAGCGAAATGCTCTTCCGAGCCGGCCATCTTTTTTCCACTATCGGGCGAAGCCGGCCATCTCGTAACCACACCTCCACCCCCACACTGCCCCCCCCCCCCGTCCCGCCTTCTGTACTCTCCCTTGAAGGTTGGCCGGCTCTGCGACGAAAAGCAGTTGGCTCCGGCCAAAATCGGCTTTCGATTATACCGATTTGGCCGGGATCAGGAGATCGCCGGCCATCTCCCGATTTGTGTGGGAAGATGGCCGGCGATCTCTTTCGAAAATAAGCGCGAGTCAGTTGGGATAAATAAATGGGTGGCTAAACTAAAGGCAAGTGGCTCTTATTGCTTCTGTGCGGTAAGACTTAGAGGATCTTTCACTAAGGCGCGCTCATGTTTTTAGCGCACGCTAAAATTGTGGGTGGGCTAAATGGTAGAGACGCCAATGCATTTCTATGGGTGTCTCTAACGTTTAGCGTATCCACAATTTTAACGTGTGCTAAAAACGTGAGTGCACGTCAGTAAAAGATGCCCTTAATTTGCTGAATACGCTTTTCTTGATCTGTATTGGAAGGGGGGGGAATTCAAGGTGTTTCCAATTGTTCAGTGAATGTCTCCTTAACTGACTTCAGATGGACTTTTACAGTAAAGAGAACTAAAGTTGTATTCGTTTCTAATTACTTTTAACTTTTTTTTTAGCAATGGTTCCCTCTTCTGATGTGGGAGCTCGGGCTTCATTTTTATGTTACACAGATAGAGAGCAAACATATAAGGACCGATGTGCTAAAATGTATTAAAGCTTAACATTGTATTAACCTCGTGTAATATATATACACAAGCCGTTAAGCCCATTAAAACGGGCAAGATTTTTTAATTCTGAAATGTAATTTAAAAGTTGATGAACGTAATTGTGAGTTGATGTCTATAGTACACTTTTATATGCTAATAGTAAAAGAGGCCTGTTTCTGGAGCAAATGAAACGGGCGCTAGCAAGGTTTTCCTCCCCAACACCCCCCCCCCTTCTCCCTCCCTCCCTCCCTATCTACCTACCGACTCCTTCGTCGTTCTGATGCCATTGCTCCGCACCTCGGTGTGTGACGCCATTGCTCCGCCCTCGACATCATCACGTTTGATGCGAGGGCGGGGCCCCGAGACTTGGCGATTTCGGTGGCTTCACCACCACGAACCCTTCGAACCCGTCTTGAAGGAAGTGACGGAAGTGACGTTAGTGTCTTCAGAACGTTGAGGGTGATTTTTATTATATAAGATGTTCTTTGTGTAAACAGCATTAGATCCTTCAGTTAATTTACCTTGTTCTAATGTCTCTTTAACTAAAACTTTTACATCTGAAGCGGTAGCGTGTGCGGGTGGGTCCGCTTAGGTCGGGTCCGGTGCAGCGGCGTTTGTGTGGCGGCATAGTGGTCTCCATGTCCTTTGCTTTTTCTTGCGGCTTCCTGTTTTGTTCTCCGCCGCGGTCCCACACAACATTCCCATTGGCTGCCTTCATCTCTCCCCTGCCCTTCCTCCATGTCCAGCAACCCTCCTCTCTCCCCTGCCCCCCCCCTGTGCAGCAACCCTCCTCTCTCCCTTGCCCTTCCCCCATGTCCAGCAACCGTCCTTGCTGCCGCTCCCTCCTTCCTCCATGCCGGGCCCCCTGCAGTGACATCGCATCGATCTGCAGCGCTTTAACACGTAGGCGAGAGACACTGTCGTGTCAGTGCAGGGGGCCCGGCACAGAGGGGGGCGGGGGCGGCTTCATGGAGGGTTTTGCAGCGACCTCGTGGGGGTGTAGGTGTGGGAGCGGCAGCGTAGTTATTGGGCCCTTCACGGAGGGGTGCGGCAGCGGCAACGTCGTGGAGGGGGTGGAGGTAGGTGCTCCAGCGGATGCGACCTCGGAGAGGGTGTTGGAAGGGTGCAGCGCTTGCGGCGTCGACCTCGTGGGGTTGGAGGGGTGGTAGCGGTGGCGTAGTGGGTGTAATGATGCATGCACAGAACAGCTGCAATGTTCGGTCACAGCTCATTTATTAGAGAGATTAGTCTGCATTAGTGCAGCGTCCATGTGGATTGAGGCAGTAAAATTGTTAATTTCTTTTAATATTAAAATGAGATTAGTGCAAAAATGTAACTATACCAATCCAAAACTTAGTTCTTGTTGTTTTTTTAATTAGCCTCTGGGCCCTAACCAAGAGAGGATCTAACATAGTAACATAGTAGATGACGGCAGAAAAAGACCTGCATGGTCCATCCAATCTGCCCAAGACAAACTCATATGTGTATACCTTACCTTGAATTTGTACCTGTCCTTTTCAGGGCACAGACCGTATAAGTCTGCCCAGCAGTATTTCCCGCCTCCCAACCACCAGTCCCGCCTCCCATCACCGGCTCTGGTATAGACCGTATAAGTCTGCCCTCCCCTATCCTCGCCTCCCAACCACCAACCCCTCTTCCCCCCACCTGCTCCGCCACCCAATTTCAGCTAAGCTTCTGAGGATCCATTCCTTCTGCACAGGATTCCTCTATGCATATCCCACGCATGTTTGAACTCCGTTACCGTTTTCATCTCCACCACCTCTCGCGGGGCTCCACTATTTTTCTGCATGCAGTCAAGTAGTACCCTTCCCATCAACCTCCTTCCTGCTCTGCCCCATCTGAAATAGTACACAGCCGGTCGTGGCAGAAAGGCGTCATCCCATCTGGTGTCCAGCTAATGCTAGAATTGAAATACCCCTAACACCCACTAAGGGTTAAACCTGTGCTGCTAAGACTCTGCTCCTTCACTGGCAACCATCCAACCTGGCAAGTTTCTGTTTTGCTTCTAAGCAAGTAACTCTGTCCTACGTCTTCATTGTTACTGGTCTACTTGTGGTAGAACCTCTAGTTCATTTTGTCCAACCTACTCCTCACCGGCCTCCCACTTAGCCATCTATCCCCCCCCCCCCCCCTTCAATCTGTCCAGAACTCTGCTGCACGTCTTATATTCCGCCAGAACCGATATACTCATATCACCCCTCTCCTCAGGTCACTTCACTGGCTTCCAATCAGATACCGCATTCAGTTCAAGCTTCTCCTTCTTACCTACAAATACACTCAGTCTGCTGCCCTCACTACCTCTCTACCCTCATCTCCCCTTACGTTCCCGCCCGAAACCTCCGTTCACAGGACAAATCCCTCCTCTCAGTACCCTTCTCCACCACCACCAACTCCAGGCACGGCTCATTCTGCCTCGCCTCACCCTATGCCTGGAACAACCTTCCTGAGCCCTTACACCAAGCCCCCTCCCTACCCATCTTCGTCTTTGCTCAAAGCCCACCTCTTCAATACTGCCTTCGGCACCTAACTCTCACCTCTCAGGAAATCCAGACTGCCCCAATTTGACTACCCCTATCGGACTGACTGTTCACTTGTCCTTTAGATTGTAAGCTCTTTGAGCAGGGACTGTCCTTTATGTTAAATTGTACAGCGCTGCGTAACCCTAGTAGCGCTTTAGAAATGTTAAATAGTAGTAGTAGTAGTAGTTTAAGAATTTCAGCTTCTCCTACATAAGCATGCACAGGGCCGTGCCTAGGGTCTCTGGCGCCCCCCTGCAGACCATCAGTTGGCACCCCCTGCAGATTATCAGTTGGTGCGCGCATGCGCGCGCCCCCCCCCCCAGACCTGCTTGGCTCCAAGGAGCGTGGAAGAGCTGGGCGATGCCAAAGAGCCGAGCGCTGCTCCCCCAAGCTGCCGTCTGGGGCGCGATGGAGGAAATGGCTGGGTTTGGCCTGCAAAGGAGGCTCTGAGCATACTTCTCATTCACCCTGAGCCTCCTCCGCTCCATCCCCGATTCCCCGGCGCTTTAAATTTACCTCTCTCCGCCTCCGGCTCAGACGTCTGCGCAGGGTCAGTGAAAGCGTTGCCTGTCTGACGTCTCTCCACCAGCCTTCCCTTCGCTCGTTCCCTCTGTGTTCCGCCTTCTTCTGATGTCATTTCCTTGAGGGCGGGACACAGAGGGAACGAACGAGCGAAGGGAAGGCTGGTGAAGAGACGTCAGACAGGCAGCGCTTTCACTGATGCTGTGCAGACGTCGTGATGAAAACCTCCCTTCACCTGTGTAATTGCCTGTGGTTTATCTTATACTTATAAAACTAGTAACCAGTGCTATTAATATAGTAAACAAATCCACTCGCACTTATCTTGTAATCCGTGGAAGCTCTTTCTTAAAATATCCAAAAAAAAAGTTCCATAGCCTTCCCTTGATAAATACGCCCCACACCGCGGGTTTCAAAGCATTTCGTCAGGGACTTGGGTTTCAAGGCATTTCACATGCAGCGTTGTCCTCCTGCTGCTGACTCAGGAGGACAAGGGAAGGCTATGGTAAATACAAAAAAAGATTTTTTTTTTCCCTTTTCTTTTATTGGTAACCTTTGCTTGAATTAGTGTTAAACAATATTTTGAAGAGTGGCAATTTGGAGTCCTGGTTGGGATATTTTTGTACAATACGAAATAGAACATTTTAATTGACAGTGAAGGGTATAAGCAAAGATGGAACATATAGAGGGGCATAATCGAACGAAAACGTCTATCTCCATGGGCGTTTATCTCCGAGAACGGGTCCGTGAAGGGGCGGACCGAACCGTATTTTGGGAAAAAATAGACGTCCATGTTTTATTCGACAATTTGTGAGCTGGGCGTTTTTGTTTTTCAGCGATAATGGAAAATGAAAGCGCCCAGCTCAAAAACGAATAAATCCAAGGCATTTGTTCGTGGGAGGGGCCAGGAGTCGTAGTGCACTGGTCCCCCTCACATGCCAGGACACCAACCGGGCACCCTAGGGGGCACTTTTACAAAAACAAAAAAAAGGTAAAAGAGCTCCTAGGTGCATAGCACCCTTCCCTTGTGTGTTGAGCCCCCCAAATCCCCCTCAAAACCCACCACCCACAAGTCTACACCATTACTATAGCCCTAAGGGGTGAATGGGGGCACCTACATGTGGATACAGTGGGTTTGGGGGGGCGGTGTGGAGGGCTCCCATTTACCAGCACAAGTGTAACAGGTGGGGGGGGATGGGCCTGGGTCTACCTGCCTGACGTCCACTGCACCCCCTAATAACTGCTCCAGTGACCTGCATACTGCTGCCAGGGAGGTGGGTATGACATTTGAGGGTGAACATAAAAAGTTGTGAAACGGCATATTTTTGTGGTGGGAGGGGGTTTGTGACCACTGGGGGAGTCAGGGGAGGTCATCCCCGACTCCCTCCAGTGGTCATCTGGTCATTTAGGGCACTTTTTGGGGCCCTATTCGTGGAAAAACAGGGTCCAGAAAAAGTGCCCTAAATTCTCGCTAAAAACGCATATTTATTTTCCATTATCGGCGAAAGGCACCTATCTCTGATCGGCCGATAACCACGCCCCAGTTCCGCCTTCACCACGCCTTTGACACACCCCCATCAACTTTGTCCGCATCCGCGACGGAGTGCAGTTGAAAACGTCCAAATTCGGCTTTCGATTATACCGCTTTATTCGTTTTTGTGAGATAAACGTCTATCTCCCGATTTGGGTCGCAATATAGGCGTTTTTCTTTTTCAATTATAAGCTGGATAGATAGGTAAGAGAGTAAGGCGATTAATTGAAAGAAAGTTGCCTGTGAGGTCAGAGAGATGGTCAAGTATTATCTCAGCTAGGGTAGGAGTAGATAAAGATGTCCTGCTGCAGTATGTGCAGCCCATGTCACTCCTTTTGTGTGTGTGTGTGTGTGTGTGAGAATGATTTGGATGCCTCATCAGTGACGTTCCTACTGGGGCTGACACCCGGGGCGGATCGCCGATGCGCCCCGCCCCCCGAAACAGCGCGACGCCCCCCCCCCCCCCCGGCAAAAAAATCCCAATCCAACAGCGAACCCCCTCCCCGGGTGCACGCCGCTGGGGGGGGGGCGCGCGCCTGCCGGCTCTTCGTTTTCATGCTCCCTCTGCCCCAGAACAGGAAGTAACCTGTTCCGGGGCAGAGGGAGCATGAAAACGAAGAGCCCACAGGTGCACGGCACCCCCCCCCAGCGGCGTGCACCCGGGGCGGACCGCCCCCCCCCCCCTTGGTACGCCACTGGGCCTCATTGTTCTTGATATTTACCATGTTCTAAGTCTGATTTCTGTGGCAGGTTTAGGCTTACCTGCTTCCTGTTTTTCAAGAGCTTTTTGCCTTAGGCGCTGAGTTAGGGATCCAGTTACAAACTGAGGATCAATGTAATCAACAAACCATTGCACTTAAGGTTTGGGAATATGCTGACAGGTCTTAATTTTTAGCCAAAAAGGAAGTGGTGGGGGAGGAGGAGGTGGGCAGGCCATGGGTAGGAGCAACAGATGGAGGGTTGGATTAAGAAGAGTGACAGTTCTCTGCAGTAGGCTCATCCCCTTCCCTATGGATTTCCTGGAAACAAGGGGCTGGAACAGAACACCTGAGCCGCTCTGGAGTCTGAAAAGTAGTGGTGGAACTGTTCCATTCCAGTTTGTTCTAGAAATTAAACCCTGGGTGCTTATGATCGATCAGTCCACATGTTTGTTCACCCCTTCGGGGAGGTGTGGTAGATTGGTGAGGCGGGATTTACCTTCACTGGGTCCCTATTGGCTTTGTCTCATTGATCTGTGCTTCTGAATACGCTCTGTAGTTTTGTTCTTGGTGATGGTCTCTGCCATTTTACCTGGCGTCGGACTCGCCGGTCTGTGATTCCCCGGATCTCCTCTGGAACCTTTTTAAAAAATCAACTCCGCAACACATCAATATCAAAGATCATACTGGATATTATCAAACCCTCCCTATCTTTAACCCTATGTGCCTGAATCTTATCTTCCCTATTCCACCCTAACATCTAATTGTATTTGTTCCCTACCGGACTTGGCGAATGCCTTTACGGTACTATGTAAGCCACATTGAGCCTGCAAATAGGTGGGAAAATGTGGGATACAAATGTAACAAATAAATAAATAAATAAAACTAGCCCATTCTTTCCTTCACCCACACACAATTGCAATAGTGTGAGTCTAAAGAGTTTCAAATGATGACATTTTGTCCGTTAATCACAGCTTCAAATGTATACACTAATTTTAGCACTCATAAACAGCAAACTCTGGGGCTCTTGTACTCCAAAATGGAGTTACCGCATGGCTACCGCGTGGCTCTTGCGGTAATTTCATTTTCGGTGAACATCCGATATGCGCGGCCGAAAAATAATTTTTATTTTCTGTCGTGCATATTGGACGCGCGCCAAGTGGCATTTTGGCACACGTAGGTCATTACCGCCCAGATACCGCGTGAGGCTTTACTGCTAGGTCAATGGCGGTAAGGTTGCAGACCCAAAATGGACACGTGGCAATTTTCATTTTGCCTCACGTCCATTTTCAGTAAAAAATTTTTAGAAGGCGTTTTTTCCAGGTGCGTTGAAAAATGATTCTGTGCGCGCCCAAAACCCGTGCCTACACTACCACAGGCCATTTTTCAGGGCAGCTTAGTAAAAGGACCCCTCTATGTATTTACTACCATCCTTTTACCTTCCTCACTGTGCATTACACACACTGTCTTCCATAGTGATTTAGTGAAACTGCTGCTTTTCACTCTGCTTGCCCATTAGCAATATTAACTTTTCCTCACCCCTCCACTATTAGATCTGAGACTTTTCACACTTGGTTACTATCCAAAATTAGCTGGGAAGAAAAGCATCTTTTTATAAAGAGGAGGTTTCCTGAATTTGAAACAGCCTGCTTCATAAATATAAAAGCAGCCTTCAAGACTCTGTCTAGGCCACAGAGATTTGAGGCAGGGGCGTAGCCAGACTTTGGCGGGAGGGGGGTGCAGAGCCTGAGGTGAGGGGGCACATTTTAGCCCCCCCCCCGGCGTCGCAGCCCCCCCCCCCCCGCCGCTGCCACCATCAACTTTGATCCCCCCTCCCGGCGCCAACACTTTCGACCCCCCCTTCCTGGGTACCTTTGCTGGCGGGGGTTGGGGACCCCCGCCAGCCGAAGTCCTCTTCACTGGCACGGCTGCATCGCTGGCTGATCTGCAAGGCTTTGTTCTGTTTCTGTGAGTCTGACGTCCTGCATGTTGTACGTGCAGGACGTCAGACTCAAAGAAACAGAACAAAGCCTTGCAGATCAGCAACGCGGCCGCGCCGGAGAAGAGGACCTCGGCTGGCGGGGGTTGGGGTCCCCCGCCAGCAAAGGTACCCAACGGCGACGGCAGCGGGTTGGCGGCGGGAGGGGGGTCGAGGTGGTCATTGGCAGGGGGTGCCAGGGCCAAATCTACGGGGGCCCATGCCCCCGTGGCCCCACGTAGCTACGCCACTGATTTGAGGAGAGTTCCATCTTTGTGAATTGCATAACCAGGAGTAAAATTTGTGGCACTGCTTATTAGTGGCTGGCTATTTTTATACTTAATAAGACTCATGCGACATATCAGCTGTACAATTTATTGACTTTCCAGCCTAGTGTGAGAAATTTATATCTGAGGCACTCATCTTGTCTGTATGGGTTGTGATACTTAAGCCCTCCTTCCACAAAAGAGAAGGCTTAAGCAAAGTTGCAGCTGACTTAAAGTCAAATCCAGTGCTGCTTCTATTCTGTTCTATACTATTAGGGGTCCTTTTACAAAGGCGGGTAAGGGTCTACACGTATGCAACGTGCGTCAAATCGGCATTATCGCCCAGCTAGCACGTGCACCTGGCAGTAATTCTGAGTTTGGTGCATGCTGAAAACCCGCACTAGATGGTTACCGCGTAGGTAACACGTGAGCCTTTACCGCTAAGTCGATAAGAATGTAAGAACATAAGAGTAGCCATACTGGGTCAGATCAATGGTCCATCTAGCCCAGTATCCTGTTTTCCAAACAGTGGCCAAGCCAGGTCACAAGTATTTGGCAGAAACCCAATCATGTTCCATGTATAAGCCCAAAGAATAGCAAGATTCTGGAATCTTAAAGAGTGACAAGATTCCATGCAGAATCTCAAAGAGTAGCAACATTCTATGTAGAACCCCAAAGAATAGCAAGATTCTGGAATCTTAAAGAGTGACAAGATTCCATGCAGAATCTCAAAGAGTAGCAACATTCCATGTAGAACCCCAAAGAACAGCAAGATTCTGGAATCTTAAAGAGTGACAAGATTCCATGCAGAACCTCAAAGAGTAGCAACATTCCATGTAGAACCCCAAAGAATAGCAAGATTCTGGAATCTTAAGGAGTGACAAAATTCCATGCAGAATCTCAAAGAGTAGCAACATTCCATGTAGAACCCCAAAGCAGTGGCGTAGCCAAGGGTGGGCTGGGGTGGGCACAGGCCCACCCACTTTAGGTTCAGGCCCACCAAGTAGCAGCACACCTATAATGTGGCTGGCAGGGACCCCAAGCCCCACCAGCCAAAACTCCCAACAACTGTTTGCTGCCGGTGAAAATCTGCTATTTAAAAGGTATATGGGGGAGAGGGGATGTTTGAAAGACCATATGGCATGCAGGCGAGAGAAGGAGAAACCAAATCACCTGTAGGACAAGGTGGAGTTCTACCCACCCACCTTGGGTCCATGCCCACCCAAACTTGAGTGTCTGGCTACGCCCCTGCCCCAAAGAATAGCAAGATTCTGGAATCTTAAAGAGTGACAAGATTCCATGCAGAATCTCAAAGAGTAGCAACATTCTATGTAGAACCCCAAAGAATAGCAAGATTCTGGAATCTTAAAGCGTGACAAGATTCCATGCAGAATCTCAGAGTAGCAACAGTTCAAACTAGAAATCCCAGGGCAAGCAGTTGCTTCCCATGTCTGCCTCAATAGCAGACTGGACTTTTACGCAAACCGCTGTTACCACATCCTTCGGCAAAAAGTTCCAGAGCTTAACTATTCGATGAGTGAAAAAAAAATATTTCCTCCTATTTATTTCCATGTAACTTCCTCGAGTGTCCCCTAGTCTTTCTGCTTTTGGAATGACTCAAAAATCGATTTACTTCTACTCATTCTACACCACTCAGGATGCTGTAGACCTCAATCATATTTCCCCTCATCCGTCTCTTTTCCAAGCTGAAGAGCCCTAACCTCTTTAGCCTTTCCTCATACAAGAGGAGTTCCATCCCCTTTATCATTTTGGTCACTTTTCTAATTCTGCCATATCTTTTTTGAGATACGGTGACCAGAACTGAATGCAGTACTCAAGATGCGGACGCACCATAGAGCGAAACAAAAGCATTAAAGTATTTTCGGTCTTATTCACCATCCCTTTCCTAATAATTCTTTCCATCCTGTTTGCTTTTTTGGCCACCGCCGCACACTGGCGTTAAGGGCTCAGGCCGTGATTAGAAGCGCACTGGTTTTCATTTTGACGCACATTCATTTCCCTGCCCAACCCCCCCTTTTTTTCCAGATGCGGTGGAGAAATGGTCCAGCGTGCCTCCAATACATGCTCCCACACTACCTCAGACCACTTTTTGACGTGCCTTTATAAAAGGGTCCCTTAATTTGTAGTCTGCCCAATCCCTTCTGGGTACTTAAACAATAAGAACTATATGAATGTTGAGAATTACAGATTAGGTTCTGATACAATTTAATATCACAAAGACAAAAAGTAAGATTTTTACAACATTACCTACTCCTTAAATATTTATGAAATAGAAAAGTTTTCACATGAAAAAGGATATAAAAAAAATGAAGACTGTTGTTGAATCTGTAATGGAAGTTTGTTCCAGATTTTGCTGGCTTGAAACATAAAAGAACTGTCCAACATTTCTTTAAAATGAATACCTGTGATTGATGGGAAGATCGGTATTTAAACAATTCAGAGAAAATATCTCCACTCAATGTGTAATTACACTCTGGAATTCATTGCCAGAGATGCGGTAAAAGTGGTTAGCATAGCGGGGTTCAAAAAAAGGTTTGAACAAGTTCCGAAAAGAAAAGTCCATAAGCCATTATTAAGGTGGACTTGATAAAATCCACGGCTTATTCCTGGGATAAACAGCATAAAATCTGTGTTACTCTTCCGGGATCTTGCCAGGTACTTGGGACCTGGATTGGCCACTGTTGGAAAGAGGATACTGGGCTTGTGGAACCTTTGGTCTGTAGCAGTATTGCTAGTTAGCTAAGGCGGTATAGCAAATTTCATTCAATTCCTATGGGCTTCCTCTCATTTGCCACGTGGGAATCGCTAGCGCAGCTTTGTGAAAGAAGCCCTGTGTTAATTAACTAAAAGCCATTTACACCTCTGCTACAATTAAGTAGTTCCTCGGCAAAGGTAGCAACCATTTTATTTCTTGTGTCCTCTTTTATTTGTCTCCGTGAATATGGTAACCCTATGCAAGGTGTCTGTATGCATGTGGAGAGGTGTATGTGTATGCATGGGTGTATGCAAGGTGTGTATGTGCATCTGGTGAGATGTATCCAATCCTCGGGACATACCTATGCCCTCAGTTTCTCAGGATACCACAATGAATACGCATGGGATAAATTTGCTTACAGTGGAGGTAGTGCATGCATAATTATCTCATGCATATTCATTGTGGATATCCTGCAAACCTGATTGGATAGGCGAGTCCCAAGGACTGGGTTGAGAACCCCTGGTCTCACCTCCAGCGTTCTAAAACCTGGCCGCCTGTGTCCATAACTTTCTGGGTCTCCAAAGCCTCAGCTGACGTCACAACGCATTACGCCGATGGCATAATGTGTCGTGACGTCAGCTGAGGCTTTGGAGGCCCAGAAAGTTACGGACACAGGCGGCCAGGTACGCGATGGCGGCTGCGGAGGTTTGGCAGCGGGAAGGCGGGCTCGAGAGGGTCGCCACAGGGGGGGGGTCAGGAACTCCAAGGGGGGGTTCCAATTCAGAGGGAGGAAGGCAGGGAGGTGGGCTCTGGAACTCGGAGCGGGGCAGGGGGGAAAGCGATGGAGGGGTCTGGAACTGGGGGAGGGGGGAACCTTGCTAGCGCCCGTTTCCTTCCTGCCTGAAACGGGCCTTTTCTACTAGTAGGTATATGTATGCAGGGATTTGCAAGAGGGTCTATGGCATGTTGTGCGGAGGTGGAACAAAGACCCCAAAATGACCCCAACCATTTTTTTAAATGTGCACATCCCTCCTCCTTTTAATTATTAAAAAAAAATCTCCATCAGTACTGTTCTAAATGAACAGTGCAAAAAAAAAACAAAAAAAAAACAAACCCCCTTTTCCTGTGAACAAACATGAGTGGTGATTATTCCTTTAAAAGTTCTAAGTAATGATTGCACATGGCTGTCCCCAGAGCCTGTCCCTCATTACACAGTGTGACTCACCAGATCAGACTACTGTCATTAGAAACCAGTGTTTAAATGGCAATAGGCAACCACAGGGCTCCCGTTACTCAGGTCAATGTAATTACACTCTGCATGACAGACACCATACCATTTGGGCATTGCCTTTGCCATCAGCAAATGACACCTTAGTGTTAATGGGCTGGTAATTAAGAGCTGGCGCAGACTAGCACATTTTTTGGTCTCAGGACTGGGGCTACCATATGTTCCAGCAAATGTAATTTTAATAGTCTTTACTTACTCCCCTTTCAGGATTGTAGCAAAAAGAAAGCTATTTGTGTTTTGTTTGTTGCAAGGACAATCGGCTTAGAAATGGAATCCAGCGTCTTTCACCGAATGACGCTTTTACAGGCCGATGATCAGAATTCCCAGGGTAAAGCCAACAGCGCAGAACCCATAGCACTAGGACAGTGCAGAAAACTAGCTCGCCGACGCTCAAAGGAAATAGTATTCCAATTATATGCTTGCTGTAAAAAGCGAAAGGAAGGGGAAACGTGATTGGTGCATGCGCAGAAGAGTTTTGCATTAAACTCAGGTCTTGTGCACATGCGCCAGGCAAAGCTGAAAGTAAAGCACACATTTGTGCTTGTTATCTGTGCTTTTAAATATAAGCTTTTCAAGTTATTTTATTTGGAAGGCTTATATTTATTTATTTAGATTTTGCTCACACCTTTTTCAGTAGTAGCTCAAGGTGAGTTCCATTCAGGTACACTGGGTATTTCTCTGTCCCAGGAGGGCTCACAATCTAAGTTTGTACCTGAGGCAATGGAGGGTTAAGTGACTTGCCCAGAGTCACAAGGAGCTGCCTGTGCCTGAAGTGGGAATTAACTCAGTTCCTCAGGACCAAAGTCCACCGCCCTAACCACTAAGCCACTCCTCTGAGCATTGGGCAGGAGTAGGACATGACCTCATTAACATCCATTTTAACATTTGCATGCTATCTGCGCTAACTTTTGGCACGCACATTGTCTCCTGCGCCAGAGCCCTCGGAGCATTCTGCGCTCACTAATGCCTGCGCTAGTCCGGCAATAACTGTCTCTATTTCATACCCAGGTCAGAAGCCAGATTGACATAGGTCTAGCCAATTACTTTCAATTAGCCAGTCGTTGAGTTGACTGCAGACTGTCCATTCTATAAGTATTGCCAGGAAAGGAATCTTAGAGACTGCTTAGAGACAAGCTTGTTCTTGTCCAGTGAGCTCTTTTTTCCAGTAGGGGGGCGCACCACGGCTCTTTTTAGTGATAGTCCCCAAGCTCTATGAGAAGCTTGGGGGCTTTCACTGCTCCATTTGAGTTTAAATTGAAAGGTCCTGCAGTTTTCTCACTCAGGACTATTTTGGTAAGCCATAACTGATTTGAGACAGGATTTGTTACCACAATTTAAATGACTAACTGCTAATGTCCAGGAATATTCCAAGAAGATAATTTGGAAGCACATGTCTCTCAGTTAATTTTCTATGGAGGGACTGGCACCAGAGTTCAGTCTAAACAGAGTTTCAATGACAATAAGTGTAAAGAAACAGTCCTGCTTATAATCGAAAGAGAAAAACGCCTATATTGCGACCCAAATCGGGAGATAGACGTTTATCTCCCAAAAACGAATAAATCGGTATAATCGAAAGCCGATTTTGGACGTTTTCAACTGCACTCCGTCGCGGATGCGGACAAAGTTGATGGGGGCATGTAAGAGGTGTGGCGAAGGCGGAACTGGGGCGTGGTTATCGGCCGAACAGAGATGGGCGCATTTCACTGATAACGGAAAAAAAGTATGCGTTTTTAGCTAGAATTTAGGCTCATTTCTGTACACATGATATTAGTTGGTAATGTAATTTAGGGGCCCTTGTAATAAACTGCAGCACCTTCCTATGAGCTAAGCCCAAATTTAACATGGGGCATTACTCTTACCCTTACTTATGCGGGGATTTTCACTACTCACATGAGCGGCATTCTGGCAGTGATTATCGGCGAAACGTTCTAATTTTGTGCAGTGACTACCTACTGATCAATCGCTTTGAGGATTTGCTGGAGATATGAATCATATGGCAAGTTTTTAGACCCCTGATGCAGGTCAGTATGGCCGAAACACGAGTCTTGTCGGGTCTTCTTTGCTGAAGAATCAATAAAGAGAATTTGGACACCATCTGCGAGAGGTTCCTTCCTTTGGGTCTCCTCTACTGTTTTCACCCACATTCATACAGTCAACACAAGTCTACTTACCGCCTCTTATTTAGGAGGTGCTCCTACATTAACCCTGCGTTGTCCAGTTAGCATGCGATAATCATAATACGCTAGCTGGATAACGCAGGATTACTACTACTACTACTTATCACTTTTATAGCGCTACAAGGCATACGCAGCGCTGTACATCATACACAAAAAGACAGTCCCTACTCAAAGAGCTCACAATCTAAATTGGACAGACAAACAGACAGAACAACTAAGAGGTAAAGGATAAAAGGGTACAGGGCAAGTGAGTATTGGTTAGGAGTTAAAAGCAGCATCAAAGAGGTGGGCTTTCAGCCTGGATTTGAAAACGGCCAAAGACGGGGCTAGACGTACAAGCTCCGGAGGTCTATTCCAGGCGTGAGGTGCAGCGAGATAAAAGAATGGAGTATGGAATTAGCAGTAGAGGAGAAGGGGACAGACAAGAGAGATTTGTTAACAGAACGGAGTGCCCGAGGGGGGACATAGGGAGAGACAAGAGTGGAGAGGTACTGGGGAGCAGCAGAGTGAATACACTTACATGTCAGTAAGAGCAGTTTGAATTGAATGTGGAAACGGATAGGGAGCCAGTGAAGTGACTTGAGGAGAGGCAGGGCCGTGCCTAGGGTTTCCGGCGCCCCCCTGCAGTTGGCCCCGCCGGCCCCCCCCCCCCCCCACCGAAAACGATCGCTACACTACCCGCCCTCTTCTCCCCAGATCCTTTTTTTTTGTTTAAATTTACCTCTCCGGCGCGTGACAGCGTAGCGTTAGTGAGGAGGCGGCGCTCCCCCGCCCCGACGTGTCTTCTTCCCTTTGCTCAGTGTCCCGCCTTCTTCTGACGTCATTTCTGATGTCAGAAGAAGGCGGAACCGAGCGAAGGGAAGAGACTGACACGTCGGGGCGGGTGAGCGCCGCCTCCTCACTAACGCTACGCTGCCACGCGCTGGAGAAGTAAATTTAAACAAAAAAAAAAAGGACAAGGATCTGGGGAGAAGAGGGCGAGGTAAGCATGGTGCGGCGGGGCGCCCCCCAGAGGATGGCGCCCTCCTGCCATGCTTACCTCGCTTACCGTGTCGGCACGGCCCTGAGGAGAGGGCTAATGTGTGCATAGCGATTTTGGTGGAAAATGAGTCGTACAGCAGATTTTTGGACTGATTGAAGAGGAGAGAGATGGCTAAGTGGGAGGCCGGTGAGAAGCAGGTTGCAATAATCTAGGGAAGAGTGTGGATGAGGGTTCTGGTAGAGTGCTCAGAGATGAAGGGACGGATTTTGCTGATGTTAAAGAGAAAGAACCGACAGGTTTTGGCAATCTGCTGAATGTGAGCAGAGAAGGAGAGTGAGGAGTCGAAGATGACCCCAAGGTTACGAGCTGATGAGACGGGGAGAATGAAAGTGCCACCCACAGAAATAGAGAAAGGGGGAAGAGGAGAGGTGGGTTTAGGGGGAAAGATGAGGAGCTCGGTTTTGGCCATGTTAAGTTTCAGATGACGTTGAGACATCCAGGTAGCGATATCAGAAAGACAGGCAGAAACTTTGGTCTGGATGTTAGTTGAGATTTTGGGGGTAGAGATTACCTACTCTCCACCCATGACACGCCCCCTCCAAAAAATATATTTTTAAAAATAAGTAATGTGTGGATTACTGTGCACTAGTAGACAAAATACCAGAAAACACTTTTTGGGCTGGCCTATTCTTGCACGTTAAACCTGCATGAAGGGCTTAACCCAGCGGTTCCCAAACTGTGCACCGCAGTAAACTCTCAAGGGTGCCACGGCGCATCGCTCCCTACTTTCTCCTCCCGCAGGTCCGGCATCTGCCGCTTCCTGCTTCTTCTCCCGCCGCCGCTGCGGTGCTTGCAATTACATTGTCGGGTCGTTCTCAATTCACACAGGCACTGAGGGGACTTCCCTCTGCTGTGTCCGGCCCTCACAACAGGAAGTTGCATCAGAGAGAGCCGGATGCGGCAGACTGGGAAGGTCCCGCAGTGCCTGTGTGAATCACGACGGCCCAAAAATGTAAGCTGCAAGCAACGCAGCAGTGGCGGGGGAAGGAGAAGGAAGTGGCAGTGATCCTGGACCTGCAGGAAGGAAGGAAGCAAGCGATGCTGGATTTAGGGAAGGCAGAAGTGTGCTGGTGTGAGAGGAGGAGGCTGTAGGGAAAAGGAGACCCATGTGGCTGGGGGGGGGGGGGGGGTGCTGCAAACCGAAAAAAAATTGGGAACCCCTTGCTTAGCCCTTAAATTATATAGAAATAAATAATAAAGACTTATAGGTACTTATGCTGCCTTTACACACTGTGTTTTTTTTCCTGCACATCTTAGTAGGATCCTAGGGTTTTTTTTTATTACATTTGTACCCTGCGCTTTCCCACTCATGGCAGGCTCAATGCGGCTTACATATTGTCTACAGGTACTTATTTGTACCTGGGGCAGTGGAGGGTTAAGTGACTTGCCCAGAGTCACAAGGAGCTGCCTGTGCCTGAAGTGGGAATCAACTCAGTTCCTCAGGACCAGAGTCCACCACCCTAACCACTAGGCCACTCCTCCACTGTTGCTACTATTTGAGATTCTACATGGAATGTTGCTATTCCACTAGCAACATTCCATGTAGAAGCCGGCCCTTGCAGATCACCAATGTGGCCGCGCAGGCTTCTACATGGATTGTTGCTAGTGGAATAGCAACATTCCATGTAGAATCTCCAATCGTATCTATTTTATTTTTGTTACATTTGTACCCCACGCTTTCCCACTCATTGCAGGCTCAATGCAGCTTACATGGGGCAATGGAGGGTTAAGTGACTTGCCCAGAGTCACAAGGAGCTGCCTGTGCTGTGCCTGAAGTGGGAATTGAACTCAGTTCCTCAGTTCCCCAGGACCAAAGCCCACCACCCTAACCACTAGGCCACTCCTCCACAGTTCTGTTCTCTGGAATACTAACAACTTTTGCAGGAATGGAAAATGGTAATGGAATTCTAACATGTGTGGGATAAACACAAAGGAATCCTGTTTAGAAGGAATGGATCTACGGAATCTTAGCGGAGATTGGGTGGTGATGCCAGTATTTGAAGAATAAAACCGGTGCAAGGTGGACTTCTACGGTCTGTGCCCTGATTGTGACTGAATAGATAGGGACGGGCTGGAGTGTAAATTTTAAGGGGCTTTGATGTTAGCTTCAGAACTTAGTACAAGAACAGTGCTGGGCAGACTTCTACAGTCTGTGCCCTGAGAAAGGCAAGGACAAATCAAACTCGGGTAAAAAGTATCACATACCATGTAATTGAGTTTATCTTGTTGGGCAGACTGGATGGACCGTTCAGGTCTTTATCTGCCATCATTTACTATGTTCTATGTTACTATGCTTACCCCTGTGTAAAGTCTTTGATAAGGGGGTGGGGAGGATGTGTCTACAAACTGATCAACAGAGTGAAGCAAAAGCCATGTTTCTGATAACTGAAAAGGAAATAGCCCAAATTAATTGAAATACACTTTATATCTTCCATCTGGCTTCCAAATGTAAGACAGAAACCCATGAAGCATCTGTATTATCTGGCCATTCAAGGGCTCATCTTCTCCACTGCATGAATGTCAGCAGGAGCTGTGGATCCCTTTCCACCTCAAATAAAATCTTTTCTGAAAACACTTTCAGCATGTCTTGAGCACTACATGATGAAATGAGGGTCAATATCTCCTGCCTCTGGCATTCTGGCTTGGTGCCTCAGGCACACACACACACACACACACACACACACACACAAACACAACACAGTTGTAACAGGTGACAGATCAAATTCACTCTGATCATCTAAGTTCTGTGAGAATACTCCTCCCCTCCCAGCCTCAGAGGGAAATTTCCTTTTAACTCAGTCACTCATCATTTGTCTCCATCAGAAGTACTTCTAATTACAACTCAAAGGGCTAAGAAAAACAACCAGGAGCTAAAGATGAAAAAAAAAAAAAAGTTCCCTGACCTGAAGAAATGGTTTGCTGAGCCCCAACCAAGAGCTTTCTCATATGTCCTGGAGGGTTGGTGACAACCATGCAGGAGAAAAGCAGAAGGTGAGGAAAGGTCTCAGCGGGCAGGACAGGATGGAATGACAAGCTGAAAGAGTATTCTGGAGGCAGGGGTGCAATAGAGACTGAACTGGGAGAGATGGGTATTGACAAGTGCCATAAACAATGGTGAGAAGAGAAGGGGGATGAATAGAAAGGATTTGGCCTGAGGAGTGACAGGCATGTTGGAGGGAAGGCATTTTGGAGCAGGTGGGGCACTCAGCCAGTTGAAAGATGTTCCATCTATAAACATCAGAGCTTTTTTAACACTTTTTGCTTCTAGCTGAGGAACAGAATCTCAAGTCTGGAGTGAACAGCCATCCAGCAGAGCTGCGTCTCTACTACTATTACTACTTATCATTTCTATAGCGCTACCGGACGTACGCAGCGCTTCACACTTGAACATGGAGAGACAGTCCCTGCTCAATAGAGCTTACAATCTAATTATGACAGACAGACAGGACATATCAGGGATAGGGGGCAGTTGAAGGTTTAGGTTTAGGAGTACTAAGGAGGTACTAAGCATTATTTTCCAAAGACACCTTGGGAGTAATATAACAGGATACCTACTACCTACATTTCAGAAAAAAACCTGAAAACACATCTTTTCAAGGAGGCTTTCCCCCCTTGATCTGCCTAATCCCACACCACCAAACATCACGAAAAGTTCAGAAATGGAAAACAGCAATATTAACCTCTCTCACAATATGCTAATATATCAACCTAAGCGTTTATGGTCCTCCTGTATTATATGCTAGACTTCTATAAATCTAAATTTTGTAACTGCATTTTTAGCAATATCTAAGCCACATTGAGCCTGCAACGAGGTGGGAAAATGTGGGATACAAATGCAATAAATAAATAAAAGTCAAAAAAATAAATGCTAATTTTTTATTTTTATTTGCTGCATTTGTATCCCACATTTTCCCACCTCGTTGCAGGCTCAATGTGGCTTACATTGTGCTGCAATGGCGAACGCCATTATCGGAATGAGAAATACAGAATATTACTGTGTTAAGGTACAGAAAATGTAATAGAAATTAGAAATGAGTAGATATACATTCATTTCAGATATTTGAGAACAAGGATAAAGTATAAACATTCAATAATATCAATGAGATTAAAGTAAAAAAAAAAAAAAAAATTTGAAGTCTGTTTTATAAAAGCAGTGATGTTGCAGTGTTTACCAAGTTTCCAGTGGATAAGACTTGTCACTTTATTGAGCCTCTCAGTGCTCAAAGGTTCGCGTAGAATGAAATTCTACCATGAACCTAGCGCAGGAAAAATGTCACAGCACACTCAGAGTAATAAGCATACAAATTAATTCTGCATTAAAATTATAGCGTTAATTAACTGCTTAGTACTCTGCACTAACTTTCCTGTCAGTGTCTGAGTGCTGATTGGCTCAGACATTGAGAGGAAAGTTGATGTAAAAAAAAAAAAGCATGCCCCCTTACCCCCAACCCTTTCCCTCATGGAAAAAAAATGCTCTCCCCCTGAGTATTGGCCACCCTTCCCCAAATCTAAAAAAAACATGTTGGTGGTCCAGGATCCTTCCCAGGTTCCTCACAAAAGCTCTGCTGATCCAGTGGGCCCCTGACCCCCTTAGCATCCCCATCTCCCCCCTAAACTTAGAAAAACCATGAAGGTCTAGTGAGACCCTCTGAGCACTATAATCTTCAAAATGGTGGTGCTCTACCCTGCCCGATGCACTGGGCAGGCCCTAACTACCGTATAAGGGAGAAGAACATGACTCTTTCTAATTTAGGGGAGGGGTGCCAAGGGGGTCAGGGGTAGGGTGACCATTTTTTGTCCTCATAAAAAGAGGACACTTGCCCCGCCCCTTTCACGTCCCCTGCCCTGCCCCTTCATGCACTCACCCTGCCCCTGACACATATTCCCCTCCCCCGGTCACCCCCTCCTCCCCCCATCACCTTCTCCCCCCCGTCATCTCCACTCCCCCCGTCACCTCCCCTCCCCTTACTCTACTATCCCTGGTGGTCTAGAGGTACCTCTTTCCTGCCAAGAGCACTGCTGCCAGCTGCCCTGCATCCTGTGAGTCCAGCTCTCGGCGTTTCAAAATGGCCGCCGAGAGTTGAAGTCTCGCGAAGCTTCTTCAACTCTCGGCGGCCATTTTTAAAATGCCGAGAGCCGGACTCACAGTATGCAATGCAGGGCAGCTAGCAGCAGCGCTCCGGGCAGGAAAGAGGGGGCTCTTTCCTGCCCCGAAGATGAAGAGGTACCTCTAGACCACCAGTGATAGTAGAGTAGAGGAGGGGAGAGGAGTCCCGCGCCCGCCAGTTAGCCCATTTGTCCAGAAATCCGGACAAACAGGCAGGCTGGCCAAATCCGTCTGGACGCCCGGACATGTCCTCAAAAAGAGGACATGTCCAGGTAAATCCGGACGTATGGTAACCCTAGTCAGGGGTCCACTGGACCACCAGTGATTTTTGTTAGTTTAGTAGGAAAAGGTGGGGTCAGGCCAATGCTCGGGGGAACAACATTGTTGGGGATGCCCTCTGGGGCAGGGTAACATAGTAACATAGTAGATGACGGCAGAAAAAGACCTGCATGGTCCATCCAGTCTGCCCAACAAGATAAACTCATATGTATACCTTACCTTGATTTGTACCTGCCTTTTTCAGGGCACAGACCGTACAAGTCTGCCCAGCAGTATTTCCCGCCTCCCAACCACCAGTCCCGCCTCCCATCTCCGGCTCTGGCACAGACCGTATAAGTCTACCCTCTACTATCCTCGCCTCCCAACTACCAACCTCTCTTCCCCCACCTGCTCCGCCACCCAATTTTGGCTAAGCTTCTGAGGATCCATTCCTACTGCACAGGATTCCTTTATGCATTTCCCGAATTCTGTTACCGTTTTCATCTCCACCACCTCCCGTGGGAGGGCATTCCAAGCATCCACCACCCTCTGTACTAATTTGTTTTAGTTCTGCTAATAAAAAAACTTTACATCTATAATGTATACATTAGATCCACATATGTTACTCATAAGAATAGGTCCTCTAGGAACAACTTCAGTTCCTCTGGTGTAGCCCACAGTTCTGTGCTTTTCTGTAAAGGATAAGAGGTCAGCCAGCATTGACCAGTTGACCTATCCAACATCTTCTAATTATTAAAGCATGGTTGACAACACTAAATAGGTGATCTCAAAGAAATCAAGGTTATGATTGCCATGATCAGTGACACAGGTTGGTGGGATAGAAGGGATGTCGCTAGACACCTCTTCTCTCAAGCAACCCTTCTAACACTGCCCTGGACCTGGCATTAGGTTTACAGTGCTAAGTATGCCTGAGACCCTTTTTTTTTGGGGGGGGGGGGGGGGGGGATTCCCAGGCTGTTCTTAATGACTGCATTTACAGGGCCCTTTGGACGCCTAGAAAGAGTTGGGTCCTCTAATTGCGATGTATGTTGGCCTTGCATTAAAAACTACTGGAACTCTTGTGCATCTTTTGCTAGAAAGTCCTAACCTAGTCTTATTCTGGTCAGATGTCTGGGATAAACTGAAAAGGATTTTGGTTTTCAAGAATCTTTTTTTACCTAAGTATATAATCTGGAAGTCCCCTTGCATTCCATTTTTATTTCCAGAAAACGATAAACTACTGTTTGACTTCTTAGTTTCTGTCGCATTGAAACTAGTAATATCGCATTGGAAAGATCACTCTCAAGCCAATGTTGTCCTTTGGTGGAACTGGATTTTAGTATACAAAAAATATGAGCAATCCGCAATAAACTCTATCCCCGGACATAATATTGGTCTTCAGAAATGGAAACCTTTAGACCTTTCTCTCTCATCTACGGCTTCTATGTTTGAATTGTACAGTGCTGCGTAACCCTAGTAGCGCTTTAGAAATGGTTGTTGTTGTTGATAGAACTTTTCTGTTTGAACTCAGCTTTGTGTATTTTATTATATTGTAGTATAGTCTATAGTACATGTTGTTGGTTTTTTTTTTTTGTTTGATGTCTCTTTAAAAATCTAATAAACATATTTAATTTAAAAAAAAGTGGTCTGAGGTAATGGTTTCAGTGCCCCTGCTGAAACCATTAGAGCATTCAGCAACAGGGCAACTCTGGCACTAATCACCTGGTGTTAGGTTTTGAGCACTGGCTCCTAGGAACTCTCTAGCATCAGAACTTGTAGCATCTGTAATGTCTACGGTCCCGAAGTTCACAAGTCCGGTGCAAAAGCCAACAGCACAGACCCCTTAGCACAAGAGCATAGCTCTCCAATGCTCAAACAAAATGGTATTTAAAATGATATGCATGCAAAGAAACTGAAAGCAAAGGGGAGGGACATGCCTGGCGCATGCGTAAAAGAGTTTTGCAGTAAATGCAGCTCTTGTGCACATGCCCAGGCACAACCAGAAATGCAAACACGATAATGAACTCTCTTCTGCGCCTGTTAAGTATAAGCTTTTCAAAAATTATCATCACTCGGAAGGTTCATATTTAAGCATAGAAGAATGGCACCGATGTCTGCTTGCCCATTCAGTTTTTCTCAGATTCACATACATTCGTTGACCGTGACTGAATAGATGGGGATGGGCTGGAGTGTAAATTTTAAGGGGCTTCGACGTTAGCTTCAGAACTTAGTACAAGAACAATACTGGGCAGACTTCTACGGTTTGTGCCCTGAGAAAGGCAAGGACAAATCAAACTCGGGTATACATATAAAGTATCACATACCATGTAAAATGAGTTTATCTTATTGGGCAGACTAGATGGACCGTACAGGTCTTTATCTGCCGTCATTTTTCTATGTTACTATGTTACTCTTTGGGGTTCTACATGGAATGTTGCTACTAATTGGGATTCTAGAATCTTCAGAACTTTTAGTGCAAGAACAGTGCAGTTCAGACTTCTACGGTCTGTGCCCTGATTGTGACTGAATAGATAGGGATGGGCTGGAGTGTAAATTTTAGCGGGCTTTGATGTTAGCTTCAGAACTTAGTACAAGAACAGTACTGGGCAGACTTCTACGGTTTGTGCCCTGAGAAAGGCAAGGAAAAATCAAACTCGGGTATACATATAAAGTATCACATACCATGCAAAATGAGTTTATCTTATTGGGCAGACTGGATGGACCGTACAGGTCTTTATGTGCCGTCATTTACTATGTTACTATGTTCTCACTATTAATGTTTATAAGTTGCATGGGCTTCTTTCTGCTTTTTAACGTATTATAAATGATCTAGAAATGGGAGTAACTAGTGAAATATGGTCAGGATTCATGAGGTTAGTAGTGGTGTAGCCACAGGTGGGCCTGGGTGGGCCCTGGCTCAGGCCCACCCAACAGTAGCACACGTTTAGCGGTAGCTGGTGGGGATCCCAAGCTCAGCCAGCTGAAGACATCCCCCTGATAGTAATTAAAACGCTGCTCTCCATGATACTGGCACCTGTGCATGCTCAGTTTTCAGCACATGCCTACTGCGGACTGCCAGGGTGGAAAGAAGCATTTTCCCGCCAGCTGAGATATTTTTCTGGTGGGGGTTGGGAAGAACACTTGGTGCCCACCCATTTCCTGCCTAGGCCCACCCAAAATCTGTTGTCTGGCTACACCCCTGGAGGTTAGGATTGCCAACGGTCTGGCTTTTTTTTCAGAAGCCAACATAATTTTACATTAATGTCTAGAAAATACAAGGTAGAAGGTCTGCAGTTCTTTACCCCCCCCCCCCCCTTCCCACCACTCCCCGTATGAGTGAGCCACAGAAACTGTAGGTAGGATCCAGCCAATGGGTAGGCAGTGGCATGGGAGGACTGGAAGGCAGCTTTAGTCACAGGACGGGAGGAGGTGATTTGGAGGAAGTTTCTGTGCTATAGAAGTAAAGTTTTTCCATGTGGTGTGGCGGGGAACGGGGTTGGAACAGAAACGAACCACCTCCAAAATATACCCCAATACTTTTTTTTTAATGGGAGAAGCAGTTCCAACAGCTGCAGTATATATACCTTTCAGACTGCCTTTGCCCCTCATCAACTCTCCTGATCACAGATACACAGAAATCACACTCATATATGCAACCGTACACATGCATACATATCAACACACAAACATTTATACACATGCACACCCTAACACCCTTCTCTCCCCAATACACACGCACACATGGTCACATGCATTTCCATGCAGAGGGATCGGAAAGAATTCCATGAGCCATGCTCTGCATGCTTTCCCCACTTGTTTTTACAGGTGACATTTTCTTGCTCCCTAACAAGTAAAGTATTAGATACTTAACTTAAACCCAACTTGGTGAACAGCTCAAAACACTGCAGCCAGGTTCATCTACAAAACCTCTCGTTTTGAAAGTGCCTCCCCTTTATTAATCAAATGACACTGTCTTCCCATCAAAGCGAGAGTCACCTTCAAATTATGTACCTTTATCTTTCAAACCCTCACACGGCACAGCTCCAGACTATATGGTACCATTAATAAACGTACCTCAAAGAAACAGTAAATATGAGGCAAGAAATGATCTCAGACTACACCTCCCAAATTGCAAAAAAAGTGATCTACGAAACTGCCCACTCTGCAGACTTCAATTACCTAGGAACCAAATGGTAGAAACTCCTTAGCACCCAAAATAAGAAATATACAGGAACATAAATCAGATGAGTCTGTGAACCAGCATTCTTTCAGGTATGGCTTGAAAAAAAGGGATCTAGAAATGCAAAGAATTCAGTTTTCTCTAGGACATGGTGGTTTATTAATACTCTGTGCTAAGAATGGAATATAGCACAGCTACTAACTACCCTCTCTAGTCTTGAAGCTGCTCCAACCCCCTTCCTGCTCCTTTTGGGTCATTAAATGGTTTCATTTTTTTTTTTTTTTTGGAATGTGTTATTATCTCCCTAACATGTCCTCCGTCCATTCACAAATGAACATTTATGATTGGTAGCTGAACGTTCTCTGTAACACTTTCCTTGGTTTCAAGGGCAGACTGGATGGACCGTACAGGTCTTTATCTGCCGTCATTTACTATGCTACTATGTTACTCTTTGGGGTTCTACATGGAATGTTGCTACTAATTAGGATTCTGGAATCTTCAGAACTTAGGACAAGAACAGTGCTGGCCACACTTCTATGGTCTGTGCCCTGAGAATGGCAAAGACAAATCAAACTCGGGTATAAAGTATCACATACCATGTAAAATGAGTTTATCTTGTTTGGCAGACTGGATGGACCGTACAGGTCTTTATCTGCCGTCATTTCCTATGTTACTATCATACTAGATTCCGCAAAATCCTCAAATCGTTCCTATTCAAACAAACCCTCACAGAGGATGACCATATCTCAATTAATTACTACCTGAATTGGTTATTACTCTATATACCATTAACTTTCTCTTTGCCTCATGTACAATTTCTCATTCATAATAGATTTTCTAAATGTTAAACATCCATAGTTATCCCAGTATGTTTATGATACTGTATTGTAAAATTGGATTCTTACAACAAATCACTTTCTTATGCAAGTCACTTAACCCTCCATTGCCTCAGGTACAAACTTAGATTGTGAGCCCTCCTGGGACAGAGAAATTTCCAGTGTACCTGAATGTAACTCACCTTGAGCTACTACTGAAAAAGGTGTGAGCAAAATCTAAATTAATAATAATAATAATAATAAATAATTATTCTTTGTTATGTATCATATACTGTTTATTTTAAGCCACATTGAACATAAACTTGTTTGGGATAATGTGGGATAGAAATGTCACAAACAAATAAATAAACATAAAGATTTGTGATCTGCCAAACTGGGGGTCCCGCTAATGACTCATCTAAGCCACTATCTTCTTCCTATAGTACCTACTACTTATCACTTCTATAGCGCTACAAGGCATACACAGCGCTGTACACCATACATGAAAAGACAGTCCCTGCTCAAAGAGCTCACAGTCTAAATATGGAATGTTGCTAGTGGAATAGCAACATTCCATGTAGAATCTCAAATAGTAGCAACAGAATCTCCAATAGTAACAACATTCCATGTAGAATCTCAAGTAATAGCAACATTCCAGAATCTCAAATAGTAACAACATCCCATGTTCCATTGCACTAACCACTAGGCTACTCCTCCACTAGCAACATTCCATCTAGAAGCCTGCCCTTGCAGATCAGCAACGCAGCCGCGCAGGCTTCTGTTTCTGTGAGTCTGACGTCCTTCACGTACGTGCAGGACGTCAGACTCACAGAAACAGAAGCCTGTGCGGCCACGTTGCTGATCTGCAAGGGCAGGCTTCTACATTACTACTACTTATCACTTCTATAGCACTACAAGGCATACGCAGCGCTGTACACCATACATGAAAAGACAGTCCCTGCTCAAAGAGCTCACAATCTAAATAGGACAGACAAACAGACAGAACAACTAAGATGTAAGGAATGAAAGAGGAGGGGACAAAAGGGTACAGGGCAAGCGAGTAGTGGTTAGGAGTCAAAAGCAGCGATAAAGAGGTGGGCTTTTAGCCTGGATTTGGAAAAGGCCAAAACCTAAAAGAAACCGTGTCCTTAGATGTTCTTTCCCAGCAGTCTTAAAACTCAGAACAGCAAATCAGGCTGTCCAAGGCTTAAAGTATCAAGAAAAAGCTGGAGAGGGCAGGTAATTCTGATTAGACTTCCAAATCTATTAGATGGTTATGGATGCTATTTATGCTTGGTGTGTCTGGAAGTAAAATACAGCAGCAGTGGCATAGAAAAGAAATGTAATTTAGTTGGCAGTTAAATGGTACCATTAAGATATACCATCTTCCATTCTAATTTTTGTTTAGTTCTTGCAGAAGTGTCAGCATTTGAAAGTTTTTAAAGCTTTTGCTATGAGTCGCTCAGGCAATTATAGTTTTAATCAGGTCAAGGGCACACTGCAAGACAAACGCTTTCTCACCCCTCCCCTCCCTCCCACCCCCCGAAATCTTGCATTTTATCAACCAAAATTGGTTTCCATTCATGCTGCAAATGTACAGGGCATAGCAGCCGACTTCAATTCTGCCCGTTATAAAGTTTCATTATTTCAAAGTGAGGAGGAGAATGGAATGAAAATCAATGAAAAAGACATTTGAAGATGAAAAAAAAAACGTACTAATAAAATATTTGCTAGCAATTCGCAGTGAGCATTGCTATTGAAGCTTAAACGTTGGCTTTTTATGTTTTGTTTTTTTTAATATAGATATTTGATGATGGAAAAAGTAGGAACAGAATTTGCTCTTTCACACTGAAGCTACCGGATAGAAGACTTGCAGCGGCATAATCGAAAGAGAAGGACGCCCATCTTCTGACACAAATCGGGAGATGGGCGTCCTTCTTTCAGGGTCGCCAAATCGGCATAAATGAAAGCCGATTTGGGGCACCCTCAACTGCTTTCCGTCGCGGGGAAGACCCAAGTTCACGGGGGCGTGTCAGCAGTGTACCGAAGGTGGGGCGGGGGCGTGGTTAAGAGATGGGTTTCCTCGGCTGATAATGGAAAAGAGAAGGGCGTCCCTGACGAGCATCTGGCTGACTTTACTTGGTCCAATTTTTTTCACGACCAAGCATCAAAAAGGTGCCCGAACTGACCAGATGACCACCGGAGGGAATGGGGGATGACCTCCCCTTACTCCCCCAGTGGTCACCAACCCCCTCCCACCCAAAAAAAAAATTTAAAAACAGTTTTTTCCATCCTCTATGTCAGCCTCAAATGACATACCCAGCTCCATCACAACAGTATGCAGGTCCCTGGAGCAGTTTTTAGTGGGTGCAGTGCACTTCAGGCAGGCGGACCCAGGCCCATCTCCTCCTACCTGTTACACTTGTGGTGGTAAATGTGATCCCTCCAAAACCCACTGTACCCACATGTAGGTGCCCCCCTTCACCCCTTAGGGCTATGGTAGTGGTGTACAGTTGTGGGGAGTGGGTTTGGGGGGGGGGTTGGGCTCAGCACCCAAGGTAAGGGAGCTATGCACCTGGGAGCAATTTTTGAAGTCCACTGCAGTGCCCCCTAGGGTGCCCGGTTGGTGTCCTGGCATGCCAAGGGGACCAGTGCACTACGAATGCTGGCTCCTCCCACGATCAAATGCCTTGGATTTGGTCGTTTCTGAGATGGGGGTCCTCGATTTCCATTATCGGCGAAAACCGAGGTCGTCCATTTCTAAGGTCGACCATCTCAACATTTAGGTTGACCATCTCTTAGGTCGACCTAAATTTTGAGATTTGGGCGTCCCCTACCATATTATTGAAACGAAAGATGAACGCCCATCTTGTTTCGATAATAAGGGATGCCCCGCCCCTTCGCGGGGGACGTCCTTAGAGATGGGCGTCCCTATTCAAAAATGCCCTTCCACGGGACCCTTTTACTGAGCTGCATAGGCATCTACGCGCGCCCAATGCACGTCAGTTTGGAATTACCGACCTGCTATCGCATGGCCTGGGCAGTAATTTCATTTTTCATGTGTATCCACTACGCGTGACAGAAACAGTGTATATGCCTACAATATCCCTGTAGGTGCCTGCACAGCACACGTGCTAATTGTAGACATGTTAAAAACGCTAATGTGCCTTAGTAAACAGGGCCTTTGGAAAAGGTGGTGAAAGCATTCCTTAGTCTCCCAGTGGGGGAGATGAGCTCAGCAGTGAAAACAGAATTCTCAAATGTATGGAACAACCAAATCAGACTCTGAGTGATGAGGATAAAATATGCAAAATTTGAATAATATGCACACTGACAGTACTGAATACAATGTCCAGCCACCTCTGGATGTCAAGGCTAGTGCTCTAACCACTAGACTACTCTTCCAATCCGTAGCACCTCTGTTCTTCACAAGCGTGCTTGTCTGGCATTGCTGCCTGGATGTCTCAACGCCACCTGAAATTAAATATGACCAAAACCGAGCTTCTCATTTTCCCCCCCAAACCCACCTCCCCGCTCCCCCCGTTTCTATTCTGTTGATGGCTCTCTCATTCTCCCTGTCTCCTCAGCTCGAAACCTTGGGGTCATCTTTGACTCTTCTCTCTCCTTCTCTGCTCATATCCAGCAGACTGCCAAGACCTGTCGTTTCTTTCTTTACAACATCCGTAAAATCCGCCCCTTTCTTCCGAGCACTCTACCAAAACCCTCATCCACACCCTTGTCACCTCTCGTTTAGACTACTGCAATCTGCTTCTTGCTGGCCTCCCACTTAGTCACCTCTCCCCTCTCCAGTCGGTTCAAAACTCTGCTGCCCGTCTCATCTTCCGCCAGGGTCGCTTTACTCATACTACCCCTCTCCTCAAGACCCTTCACTGGCTCCCTATCCGTTTTCGCATCCTGTTCAAACTTCTTCTACTAACCTATAAATGTATTCACTCTGCTGCTCCCCAATATCTCTCCACACTCGTCCTTCCCTACACCCCTTCCCGTGCACTCCGCTCCATGGATAAATCCTACTTATCTGTTCCCTTCTCCACTACTGCCAACTCCAGACTTCGCGCCTTCTGTCTCGCTGCACCCTACGCCTGGAATAAACTTCCTGAGCCCCTACGTCTTGCCCCATCCTTGGCCACCTTTAAATCTAGACTGAAAACCCACCTCTTTAACATTGCTTTTGACTCGTAACCACTTGTAACCACTCGCCTCCACCTACCCTCCTCTCTTCCTTCCCGTTCACATTAATTGATTGATTTGCTTACTTTATTTATTTTTTTTGTCTATTAGATTGTAAGCTCTTTGAGCAGGGACTGTCTTTCTTCTATGTTTGTACAGCGCTGCGTATGCCTTGTAGCGCTATAGAAATGCTAAATAGTAGTAGTAGTAGTAGTAGTAAGGGGTGCTGGGCAATGGACTAATTGATGTTAAGGTCTCCATCCTATTTAAACTTTACACTGACCTGAAATTGATTTATCTGACATACTTACAGAAGTCATGGTTTAAATAAATTGTGTTTTCAACTGATTTGGCATTCTTAGGGAAACCATTTTGAAAGCCATTCCCACTGATAAAGCACTGGCCATACTTGTGCCAGCAAATGTCTTTTTAAAGACAGGCATATCCTTTCACTCTTGAGAGTGAAAGCACTGCTTAAAAAAAGCCTTTTAAGATGGTCGCACAAACCTTTTGCTGGCAAATGTATGGCTGTTCTGATTTGTCTCGCAAGGAGAGAAAGTCCTTTTTTGTTCCTGAGAGAAAGTAAGCTGATCACACACGGAAGAAAAAAAAAAAATAAATCTTCAGCCTGTGTTTGAAAAAATATATTTTAAAAATGGTTTAAGGGTTGGAATAAATAAACTATGCAAGCTTTTCTCAGGCTGGAGGGGGGTGTTGTCTGACGAGTGATGTAAAGATCGACGTCACTTCCAATCACGTGACCCATCCAAGATGGCAATGAGTGGGTGTGGCGGCCACTGCTCACTGCATCTTGAAAAGGAACTGTGGCCTGGGCAGAGCTATGATGTCACTTCCCATGATGTAAAAAAAAAGAAGGGGTGAGGTTTGGAGCAGGTTATGTGAAAGGGTGAGGAGTTTGGGGTGGGGATATGCAAAAAGTGTGGTTTGGGGCAGGGCTAAGAAAGCAAATACGTTAGGAATTATTAGGAAATGATTAGAAAACCAAAAGGAGAATGTTATAATGCCTTTGTATCGCTCCATGATGTGACCGCAACTTGAATTCTGTGTGCAGTTCTGGTTACCTCATCTCAAAAATGATATAGTGGAATTAGAAAAGGTACAGAGAAGGGCCACACAAATGATAAAGGGGATGGGATTACTTCCCTATGAGGAAGGGCTAAAGCAGTTAGGGCTCTTCAGCATGCAAAAGAGAAGGCTTAGGGAAGATAAAATGAAGATTTTATTATTATTGTTGTTTGTATTTTAATATGTATGTTTTTATGGAAACTGTTTAGGTATAGGTGGGTTAGAAGTATTTAAAATAAATAAATAAATATGATAGAGGTCTATAAAATACTGTGGGGTGGAACAGGTAGAAGTGAGTCACTTGTTTAAGCTTTCCGAAAAATACTAAGACTATGGGGCACACAATAAAGTTACTAAGTAGTAAATTTAGAACAAACCAGAGAAAATATTTCTTTACTCAATGTGTATTTAAACTCTGAAATTGTTTGCCAAAGAATGTGGTTATAGCAGTTAGCTTAGCAGGGTTTAAAAAAAAAGTTTGGATAATAACCTACAAGTCCATAAGCCCTAATTAAGATGAACTTAGGAAAATTAACTGCTTATAAGCAGCATAAAATCTGCTTTATTGTTTTGGAATCTTGCCATGTACTTGTGACCTGGATTAGCCACTGCTGGAAACAAGATACCGTAGTGGGCTTGATGGACCTTCAAAGTGTCCCAGAATGCCAACATATATTCTTATGTTATTATATACCTGTGCGTGGGGCTGAAATTGTCTTCTTAAACTCTATAAAAATTTAAGACGCAGAATGTACCAGCGCTTCAACTCACCGTCAAGTCGCCATCCAAGCACACCGAGCTGATATAAAGATGAGTAAGGAGTCATTGAAGTGGCTAGTAGGGATCAGAGTGTACAATGTCAGCCTATGCCAAGAGTACTCACAAACAAATGGGCATTTTGGTGCTGCTCTGGCATGTAAAGGCTACTGTAAATTCAGCTGGGCTCTAGAGAAACTGTGGTACTGGAAGAATAATAGCTGAAAGAACTAGCACTTACTCCTGGAAAACCTGAACAAACCTGCCATTCAATGTCAATCTCCAGAGTTGCGTTTTGGACATCTAGCAAGTCTGGAAGGAGTCATGTGCTTTCCAATGGCCCTGCCGAGCTACCCAGGAAAATAGTAGCATCAGCCACAGTACCATAGAATGTAGTTTAGCCATTATGCGATACTCTGAGCTTTGTAGTGTATAACAAGGCGAATTTAATTTGCATACCATGTATTGCTGTGCACACTGGCAAAAAGCCTTGCATTGTGTCTGAATGTGCACAGAATAACCTTTCTCTATAATATCAGCAAAATTCACCCTTTCCTTTCTGAGCACACTACCAGAACCCTCATCCACACTCTTATCACCTCTCGCTTAGACTATTGCAACTTGCTTCTCACAGGTCTCCCACTTAGCCATCTCTCTTCTCTTCAATCTGTTCAAAATTCTGCTGCACAACTAATATTCCGCCAGTGTCGTTATACTCATATTAGCCCTCTCCTCAAGTCACTTCACTGGCTTCCTATCCGTTTCCGCATACAGTTCAAACTCCTCTTATTGACCTATAAGTGCATTCACTCTGCAGCTCCTCAGTACCTCCACTCTCATCTCTCCCTACATTCCTCCTCGGGAACTCTGTTCACTGGCTAAATCTCTCTTATAGTAACATAGTAGATGACAGCAGAAAAAGACCTGCATGGTCCATCCAGTCTGCCCAACAAGATAAACTCATATGTGCTACTTTTTGTGTATACCTTACCTTGATTTGCACCTGTCCTTTTCAGGGCACAGACCGTGTAAGTCTGCCCAGCACTATCCCCGCCTCCCACCCACCGGCTCTAGCACTGACCGTATAAGTCCGCCCAGCACTGTCCCCGCCTCCCGCCACCGGCTGTGCCACCCAATCTCGGCTAAGCTCCTTAGGATCTATTCCTTCTGAACAGGATTCCTTTATGCTTATCCCACACATGCTTGAATTCTGTTACCGTTTTCATTTCCACCACCTCCCGCGGGAGGGCATTCCAAGCATCCACTACTCTCTCCGTGAAAAAATACTTCCTGACATTTTTCTTGAGTCTGCCCTCCTTCAATCTCATTTCATGTCCTCTCGTTCTACCTCCTTCGCATCTCCAGAAAAGGTTCGTTTGCGGATTAATACTTTTCAAATATTTGAACGTCTGTATCATATCACCCCTGTTTCTCCTTTCTTCCAGAGTATACATGTTCAGGTCATCAAGTCTACTACTACTACTACTTAACATTTCTAGAGCGCTACAAGGGTTATGCAGCGCTGTAAAGATTAAGAAAAGGACAGTCCCTGCTCCAAGGAGCTTACAATCTAATGGGCGAAATGTCAAGTAGGGGCAGGCCAGATTTCCTGAATAGAGGTATGGTGGTTAGGTGCCGAAGGCGACATTGAAGAGGTGGGCTTTTATCAAATTTCTCCTCATACGTCTTGTAACGCAAATCCCTTACCATTCTCATAGCTTTTCTTTGCACCGCTTCAATTCTTTTTACATCCTTCGCAAGGTACGGCCTCCAAAACTGAACATAATACTCCAGGTGGGGCCTCACCAACGACTTATACAGGGGCATCAACGCCCCCTTTCTTCTGCTTGTCACACCTCTCTCTATACAGCCTAATAACCTTCTAGCTACGGCCACCGCCTTGTCACACTGTTTCGTCGCCTTCAGATCCTCAGATACTATCACCCCAAGATCCCTCTCCGCGTCCATTTCTACCAGACTCTCCCCGCCTAACACATACGTCTCCCGAGGATTGCACCCTTCTCCTCCACTGCTAACTCCAGACTCCGTTCCTTTTATCTTGCTGCACCATTTGCCTGGAATAGACTTCCTGAGCCGGTACGTCAAGCTCCATCTCTGGCCGTCTTCAAATCTAAGCTAAAAGCCCACCTTTTTGATGTTGCTTTTAACTCCTAACCCTTTGTTCAGAACCCTTATTTTATCATCCTCACTTTAATATTTCCTTATCTCTTGTTTGTCCTGTTTGTCTGTCCTAATTAGATTGTAAGCTCTGTGGAGCAGGGACTGTCTCTTCATGTTCAAGTGTACAGCGCTGCGTACGTCTAGTAGCGCTTTAGAAATGATAAGCAGTAGTAGTCGGGATTCCGGAATCTTGCTACTCTTTGGGATTCTGCACAGAATCTTGCTACTATGGGATTCCGGAATGTTGCTACTCTTTGGGATTCTGCACGGAATCTTGCTACTCTTTGTCCTTATCCTTTATTTGTTCTCTTTGTCTGTTCTAATTAGATTGTAAGCTCTGACGAGCAGGAACTGTCTCTTCATGTTCAAGTGTACAGCGCTGCGTACGTCTAGTAGCACTATAGAAATGATAAGTAGGTCAGGGACCAACTGCCTTAGCGAACGAAGTACATAAGTACTTACCGTATTTTTCGGACTATAAGACGCACTTTTTTCCCCCAAAATTTGGGAGGAAAATGGGGGGTGCGTCTTATAGTCCGAAGGTAGCGTTTTTTTTACCTCCGTTCCGTACTTACAGGATTCCGTGTTCCCTGGTGGTCTAGTGACGTCGGGGCAGGAAAGAGCCCCCTCTTTCCTGCCCATCGCACTGCTCTCCGTGCTTCTCAATGCTTTCCGACGGTCTCGGCGAGATTCAAAATGGCCGCCAAGAATCTCGGCGGCCATTTGAATCTCGCCGAGACCGTCGGAAAGCATTGAGAAGCACGGAGAGCAGCGCGATGGGCAGGAAAGAGGGGGCTCTTTCCTGCCCCGACGTCACTAGACCACCAGGGAACACGGAATCCTGTAAGTACGGGACGGAGGTCCAAAACCCGGACAAGACGCACCGGAGCACCTAGGTTTTAGAGGAGGGAAAGAGGAAAAATTTTTTTTTCCTATTTCCCTCCTCTAAAACCTAGGTGCGTCTTATGGTCCGGTGCGTCTTATAGTCCGAAAAATACGGTATGTACTTATGTACTTAAATGAGGGACCAGTTGCCAATGGAGGAGAAAAGGGGAATTTCCCGTGTACAACCCATATCCTCGTTTTCAGTAATGTGAAGGGTGCAGAGACTGTTCCTGAGCAATCCTAGCCTGCTGCTGTGATAAGGAACTGGTGCCCGGTCCTTACTGGGGAAACATGAGATGGGGACTGACCTGCCTGAAGAGAGAGAGAGGGGGTCAGGGAGCAACAGCCTGAGTGAATGAAGTTTGTTTTGAAAGGTGGGGGGGGGGGGGGGGACAGTTGCCAGTGGAAGAGAATAAAATAATTTCCCCTGTACACCCTGTATCCTCAGCTGCAGCCATGTAGACAGTGTACAGACTGTCCTTGGGACAGTCCTAGCCTAGGGCTGTGATCAGGTTGGGAAATCATCTGGTCAGAGAGAGGTTCATTAAGGGCACAGCTCCAGGCTGTATTCTGGAAACTCTCGATCAAACTTATGAACTGCTATGGACTCATTGCAAGCTTGGTTAGGGAAGAAAAGTGAAATCCTTCCTGTGCTGGTTTTTGCATGAATTCTTTTGGGCAATGTGGAGGGAAAACAGATTGTGAAGTGCTTAAGAATGAAACTTGCTGTAGGAAGCCTTTTGGGTTCATTCTTTTCAGTCCTGAGGCACATGTCAGAAGGACTTGGGCTGTGTTTTGGAGACTGAACTCTGCTTATAGAATCTAGTTCTTTGTGGTGAATAAAAACTCTTTATGTTGGAACCTGGTTTCTGTGTGAGTGTCTGAGCAGGAGTTAGAAATCCTGGACCGGAGCAGGATCTGGATTAGGGCGTAGCCAGACCCAGTATTTTGAATGGGCCCAGAGTTAATTGGGCCCTTGCACACCATACCACGCCACCCCACATCACCCCCCTCCCCCGAAATATTTAAAAAAATTATAGGCTCCTGTAGTGATTCACTATTCTACCTGCACTGGCCCTTCAGGCTTCCATCGGCCAGATCCCGCTAGACAGAAAACAGGAAATGACATCAGCGAAGGTGGGATCTGACCAATGGAAGTCTGTGGGGCTGGCGAAGGAAGCAGAAATGAATTGTTACAGGCGCTGGAGACGCCTTTAAGGTGCACCAGGGAGGGATGGGGTTCAGCAATGGGTGGGCAGATGCTGGGATTCCATGGAGGAGGACAGATGTTGATCCGCTGGGTGGGCCAAATGCCTTTTCACAATACTGCATGCTGGTTATTATGCTCAGTGTCTAAATATGATAAACTCACTCCATTATATATTGTTACATTGGCTTCCTATCAAAGCAAGGGTAATTTTTAAGATTTGTACCTTGATAAGTTTTCTTTTTGCATGGTCATGTCCAGTTTTATATGGTTTTTATTTGGTTGTGTTTTCTGTATTTTGTAGACGCCTGATGCAGGCCATTAGGGCCGAAACACGAGTCATGTCGGGTCTCCTTTGTTGTTCTTGAAGATTACTGAAATAAAAGCATTTTGGACACCATCTGTGAGAGGTTCTTTTTTTCCTCTACTGTTTTTTTTTTGCCATGTGCAAAATTAATCCATTTGGAGACATTGCCTCCAAGAGAACTACAAATGCAATCTGAGCCTCTCTTCCCATCACAAACCAAGCCCTCCCTTGTCAGCTATCATAGCCTATATAAACTCTTATGCCTCTCCATAGCTTGGCTATCAAACCTTTCTCCAAGCTCGCCACCTCAGTTTCTTTCTCCTTTCTCAACCAGGATTCCTTCAGGCTCCTCCAAGTTCAGTCTTCGAGGGCTGCAACAGACCAGGTTTTCAGGATATCCCTAACGAACATGGCATACATGAGAGAGATCTGTATACCATGGATAGGCATGCAAATTTTTCTCATGCATAATCATTAATGAATTACCTAACGAGTTATAAATGTAAAAACTGAATACTTCTCGTTAATTTAATACTTCAAGTAGCAGTCCACTCTCTCAAAACTACTAATATAAACGATTCTTTACACTTTCTAACAATAATAGAACCAGGGGACACAAGATGAAGCTAGAATGTGGTAGATTTAAAACAAATAGCAGAAAGTTTTTCTTTACTCAGCGCGTAGTTAGACTCTGGAACTCGTTGCCGGAGAATGTAGTGACAGCAGTTGGCCTTGCTGAGTTTAAAGGGGGTTTGGACAGATTCCTGAAGGAAAAGTCCATTGAACATTATTAATTTAATTTTTTGTTTTGTTTTTGGGTTTTTGCCGGGTTCTTGAAGCCTGGATTGGCCATTGTCGGAGACAGGATGCTGGGCTTGATGGACCCTTGGCCTTTTCCCAGTATGGCGGTTCTTATGTACTTATGTACCATTACCACTGTCATAACTTGTGCATCAAAGCACTTCCTGCTTATCCTACATGCTTACTAATCACCATTTCATTCATACACTCATTCATACCATAATAGACTGAACCCTTCTGCACCACCTTCAGCCTCTGATGTTACAAAGTCGTTTAGTACATCTTCATTAATACAGTTCCATAGCAGTTCTTTGAGTGGTACATTCGATGCTCCCTCCGTCTTCTCTTTCTAACAAAGTCCAAACAGTAAGTCTTTACAAATGCTGTTTGAGACCAGCTTTCTATAACTTTTGTCTTTTCCCGCTAAGGACTCTTTATGGCTGTGTCCACGCATTTCGCACAAGGTGTCTTCAAGGGCTCCAACTCTAAACACAGCAATTACTCCCCCTAATCTCATACATGCACACCTAAACTTTAAATGTCTTGTAAAACGTGCTCACCTTAATGCACCACTTAAAGAACTGCTACGGAAAAACACAGCCGATAAGCGGCATCCAAGGAGCAGACCGACATCATTGCAGTGGGAGTACTTTGTGACATTTCGATTTAAGAATTTATTGGACTAAAAATAGAGAACTAATTGTTTAAGAGCATACTGTGTTAATGGGGGAAGGTATGAACCTTACCACGTTCCTGGAAAGTTCATTGGAAATAATTACTCAGAGGTCAACTATGCTGGTCACTTTTGTGCTGGAGCCAGATCGGAACGCTGTACTAAGACTTTCCTTAAGACACTTAGAAAATCTGTTTCTGGGCTCAAAGGTCCGCTTTTTCCTTGACCTCTCTAAGTCTACTCAAGTGAGGCGCAGAGCCTTTTTAGAGCTGCGCCCCAGAGTGTTGGCAATGGGAGTTAACTTTGTATTACGTTTTCCTTGTACTTGTAATGTACTGCTTGAGGGCAAACAAGTTTCAGTTTGTAGACCCGAAACAGTTAAAAGAATTTCTTGACGCTAAAGTTGATTTGAATGTTATATGCCCTTCCTAAATAGCAGGCTGGGACTAGAAACCTGAGGTAGCTACCGTTATGTTACTTTTGTAAAATTTATTTCTAGATATGGGAATTCGTGGATCTTGTTTTCTCTGTTATTCGTGGACGAATAGGCCGATAAGATATTCTCTTTTTCCTTATTGTATTATTACTACTACTACTTACTACTACTTAGCATTTCTATAGCGCTGCTAGGGTTACGCAGCGCTGTACAAGTTTAGCATGGGGAAGGACAGTCCCTGCTCAAGAGAGCTTACAATCTAAAGGTTACAAACTATGTAGTCAGTGTAGGTAACTTACAACTTAGGTAGTCAATGTAGGTAGCTTTCTTTTTCTTTTTTATTTTTCTTTTGTAAAATAATGCCGATTGCATATTCACACTGTTTAGTGTTGTATTGAAATATATTAATAAAGAATTAAAAAAAAAAAGAAAAGAACATACTGTATTAATGAAGATGTACTAAACAACTTTGTAACATCAGAGGTTGAAGGTGGTGCAGAAGGGTTCAGTCTATTACGGTATGAATGAGTGTATTTATTTATTTAGGCAAAACAGCAAAAGTAGGGCTGACAAATGTGCAAAGCAATAGGGAGATAATGTCAAGAAGCAGTTCATTCAGAATATTCATATCAAGGACCCGACACGGTCCGTGTTTCGGCGCCAAAGTGTTGCTTGCTGATCGGTTGGCTGTTTCTTTGTTCTCTCTGTGGATTAACTTGTTTTTATAACCACGTGTACACATAAAGGATTTATTCAAGCCAATTAGCTTCTTCTCAGAGAAAGTTGTTTGTGACCCCTGAGGCAGGCGCCGAAACATGGACCGTGTCGGGTCCTTGATATGAATATTCTGAATGAACTGTTTCTTGATATTATCTCCTTATTGGGTTTGCACATTTGTCAGCCTCTACTTTTGCTGTTTTGCTTTGATTCTCTGTGGAGGCTCCTGTTTTCTTGGGTTTGCATTTATTTATTTAACACCAGAGGCATATCTGGCCTCCGGCGGTAGGGGGGGCCAGAACCAGAGGGAGGGGGGACATTTTAGCCCCCCCCGCCGCCGCTGCCACCACCGACCCCCCCACCGCCATTACCGGACCCCCCCACCGCCACCAACAACTCTCTCCACCCCCCCCCCCCGCCGCCAGCCCTCCCCCGCTGCCGTTTCTTACTTTTGCGCCGAGGTCCGCTTCCTCCTGGGCCTTTAAAAATATTTCTTCAGCTGGCGGGGGACCCCAACCTGGCGGAGCAGTTGGGGGGAAGAGGGGGTGGTGGTTGGGAGGAGAGGATAGGGGAGGGCAGACTTATACGGTCTGTACCAGAGTCGCTGATGGGAGGCGGGACTGGTGGTTGGGAGGCGGGAAATACTGCTGGGCAGACTTATACGGTCTGTGCCCTGAAAAGGACAGGTACAAATTCAAGGTAAGGTATACACATACGAGTTTGTCTTGGGCAGATTAGATGGACCATGCAGGTCTTTTTCTGCAGTCATCTACTATGTTACTATGTTACTATGTAACCCCCGGCAGCCAACCCAAGGTGACGTCTTTCAAGTTCTTCGTCCGCCGTGGCCGACGTGCTGGAGTTGAGCGGCAGAATCCAGTTCGGAGTCTAACGCCGTGCGACGTTCAGATGTTGTGCAATGTCAGACTCCGAACTGGATTCAGCCGCTCAACTCCAGCACGTCGGCCACGGCGGACGAAGAACTTCAAAGACGTCACCTTGGGTTGGCTGCCGGGGGTTGGGGTCCCCCGCCAGCTGAAGAAATATTTTTAAAGGCCCAGGGGGAAGCGGACCTCGGCGCAAAAGTAAGAAACGGCAGCGGGGGAGGGCTGGTGGCGGGAGGGGGGGCCAGGGTGAAATCTGCGGGGGCCCAGGCCCCTGTGGCCCCATGCAGATACGCCCCTGTTTAATACATTTATACCCCACATTTTCCCACTTAGTTGCAGGCTCAATGTGGCTCACACAATACCGTACAGGCAGGCGCCGGTTCGGTAAAATACAAATACACAATATGATAGTAGGCATATAAGAAACGTAAATAAAAGCAACAAAGAAATAAAGAGGGGTTGGTGATAAAGCGAAGATACATACCTGTAGCAGGTATTCTCCCAGGACAGCAGGCTGCTTGTTCTCACTGATGGGTCGACGTCCACGGCGGCCCAGGAACGGCAATTTTCCAGAGCAAAACAAACAAAACTTTGCCAGAGCCCTCCAGCGCGTGGGGCACGCGCACTGCGCATGCACAGCCATCTTACCGCCCGCCGCGCGAGAGTCCCGCTCAGTTAGATCAAAAAGCAATAGCAAGGAGAAGAACAACTCCAAAGGGGAGGCGGGCGGGTTTGTGAGAACAATCAGCCTGCTGTCCTCGGAGAATACCTGCTACAGGTATGTATCTTTGCTTTCTCCGAGGACAAGCAGGCTGCTTGTTCTCACTGATGGGTCGCGCTGGAAGGCTCTGGCAAAGTTTTGTTTGTTTTGCTCTGGAAAATTGCCGTTCCTGGGCCGCCGTGGACGTCGACCCATCAGTGAGAACAAGCAGCCTGCTTGTCCTCGGAGAAAAGTCAATACGGTCCATAGTTTTGCTTTTCAAAAGATAAACCTTGCTTTCTCTACCTCACCAGCTCTCCCTCCACTAGTCCGTTCCCCTCTCTCTCCTTCCCCTCATTCCCTTTCCTCCTTTCCTGAAGTTACTATTGAGGAAACTACACTTCTCCTTTCTTCCTCAAAATGTACCACCTGTTCCTCTGATCCCATTCCCACCCACCTTCTTAATGCCATCTCTCCTACTCTTATTCCTTTTATCTGTCACATTCTCAACCTCTCACTTTCCACTGCGACTGTCCCTGCTGCCTTTAAACATGCTGTGGTCACACCTCTCCTTAAGAAGCCTTCACTTGACCCTACTTGTCCCTCTAATTACCGACCCATCTCCCTCCTTCCTTTTCTCTCCAAATTACTTGAGCGTGCTGTTCACCGCCGCTGCCTTGATTTTCTCTCCTCACATGCTATTCTTGACCCACTACAATCTGGTTTTCGCCCTCTCCACTCAACCAAAACTGCGCTTACTAAAGTCTCCAATGACCTATTACTGGCTAAATCCAGAGGTCAATATTCCATCCTCATTCTTCTTGATCTTTCCGCTGCTTTTGACACTGTCGATCACAGCATATTTCTCGATACCCTGTCCTCACTTGGATTCCAGGGCTCTGTCCTTTCCTGGTTCTCTTCCTACCTCTCCCTCCGCACCTTTAGTGTTCACTCTGGTGGATCCTCTTCTACTTTTATCCCTCTGCCTGTCGGCGTACCTCAGGGTTCTGTTCTTGGTCCCCTCCTCTTTTCTATCTACACTTCTTCCCTTGGCTCATTAATCTCATCCCATGGCTTTTCCTACCATCTCTATGCTGATGACTCCCAAATCTACCTTTCTACCCCTGATATCTCACCTTGCATCCAAACCAAAGTTTCAGCGTACTTGTCTGACATCGCTGTCTGGATGTCTCAACGCCACCTGAAATTAAATATGACCAAAACCGAGCTTCTCATTCCCCCCCCCAAACCCACCTCCCCGCTCCCCCCGTTTTCTATTTCTGTTGATGGCTCTCTCATTCTCCCTGTCTCCTCAGCTCGAAACCTTGGGGTCATTTTTGACTCTTCTCTCTCCTTCTCTGCTCATATCCAGCAGATTGCCAAGACCTGTCGTTTCTTTCTTTACAACATCCGTAAAATCCGCCCCTTTCTTTCCGAGCACTCTACCAAAACCCTCATCCACACCCTTGTCACCTCTCGTTTAGACTACTGCAATCTGCTTCTTGCTGGCCTCCCACTTAGTCACCTCTCCCCTCTCCAGTCGGTTCAAAACTCTGCTGCCCGTCTCATCTTCCGACAGGGTCGCTTTACTCATACTACCCCTCTCCTCAAGACCCTTCACTGGCTCCCTATCCGTTTTCGCATCCTGTTCAAACTTCTTCTACTAACCTATAAATGTATTCACTCTGCTGCTCCCCAGTATCTCTCCACACTCGTCCTTCCCTATACCCCTTCCTGTGCACTCCGCTCCATGGATAAATCCTTCTTATCTGTTTCCTTCTCCACTACTGCCAACTCCAGACTTCGCGCCTTCTGTCTCGCTGCACCCTACGCCTGGAATAAACTTCCTGAGCCCCTACGTCTTGCCCCATCCTTGGCCACCTTTAAATCTAGACTGAAAGCCCACCTCTTTAACATTGCTTTTGACTCGTAACCACTTGTAACCACTCGCCTCCACCTACCCTCCTCTCTTCCTTCCCGTTCACATTAATTGATTTGATTTGCTTACTTTATTTACTTTTTGTCTATTAGATTGTAAGCTCTTTGAGCAGGGACTGTCTTTCTTCTATGTTTGTGCAGCGCTGCGTATGCCTTGTAGCGCTATAGAAATGCTAAATAGTAGTAGTAGTAGTAGTGTGTTGCAGGAAGTAGAAAGTTAATTCGGGTCAAGGGGGGTATGAATGAAATGGTGATTAGTAAGCACGTAGGATAAGCAGGAAGCACTTTGGTGCACAAGTTATGATAGTGATAATAACGGTAAAGAAATTCATAATAAAGAGTCGTTTATGTTAGTAGTTTTGAGAGAGTGGACTACTACTTGAAGTATTAAATGCATAATCATTAGGGATATCCTGAACACCTGGTACGCTTGCAACCCTCAAACTTGAACAAGCCTGTTTTAGTTCCTGCCCCTGCCTCTCATCACAATATTGTACCTCCTAATCAGTACACAGGGTTGGTGGTACCTGAGGCAATTTTTTGGTAGTAAAGTAGATCTAAAAAGTGCTATTTTACAGCACCTTGCTAGCTCTGTTCTAGGTGGTATCTGAATTTTCAAAGGAATGGTTCAAGTCTGAAAACAAGATATGAAAAAGCCATTTGGGTGCAGGGCATGTAAGCCACCATGTTGTTGTTTTTTTTACATTTGTACCCCACACTTTCCCACTCATGGCAGGCTCAATGCGGCTTACATGGGGCAATGGAGGGTTAAGCGACTTGGCCAGAGTCACAAGGAGCTGCCTGTGCCTGAAGTGGGAATCGAACTCAGTTCCCCAGGGCCAAAGTCCACCACCCACCACCCTAACCACTAGGCCACTCCTCCACTGTTGCTACTATTTGAGATTCTACATGAAATGTTGCTATTCCACTAGCAACATTCCATGTAGAAGTCGGCCCTTGCAGATCACCAATGTGGTCGCGCAGGCTTCTACATGGAATGTTGCTAGTGGAATAGCAACATTCCATGTAGAATCTCCAATAGTATCTATTTTATTTTTGTTACATTTGTACCCTGCGCTTTCCCACTCATGGCAGGCTCAATGCGGCTTACATGGGGCAATGGAGGGTTAAGTGACTTGCCCAGAGTCACAAGGAGCTGCCTGTGCCTGCAGTAGGAATCAAACTCAGTTACTCAGGACCAAAGTCCACCACCCTAACCACTAGGCCACTCCTCCACTGTGACTTCAAAGGAGGAATAATGTAGATACATCTACTAAGACCCTCCATAGCAGATTATGAGGGAAGTTAGGCCCATCACACCTGCTCAATTCAGATCTGCATAATCATAATAGACCCTCAGTTGATCTCCAGCGTCCCATTCAGAAAAAAGGGTCTTTTTCTTTATCTTGTGCTCTCTTGAGTCCTGCAACTTTTCTTGTCTCTTCTAGGTGAGTACTGATATTTCACGTCCATGAATAAATATGTTGTAACGGTACTCCTGTGTCTGTACTTTACATCATGAGTTTGGGTAACAGAATATCCTTTCCTTTGGAAAAATGTGCACAGGGCCGCCGAGAGACTAGGCCGGGCCCGGGGCAAGGGCGCTCCGCCGTTGCCCCCTCGCTGCTGACGCCCTCTGTCGCTCCCCCGCTGCTGCAGTCCCCGGTCTCTCCTGCCTGCCTCCTTGGCTCCGGGCCCCCTGCATTCAAAGTGGCAGTTGCAGATCTCCTCTCTTACTACTACTACTACTACTTAACATTTCTAGAGCGCTACTAGGGTTATGCAGCGCTGTACAGTTTAACAAAAAAGACAGTCCCTGCTCAAAAGAGCTTACATTCTAATGGGCGAAATGTCAAGTGTCAAGTGGGGGCAGTCTAGATTTCCTGAATAGAGGTGTAGTGGTTAGGTGTCGAAGGCGACACTGAAGAGGTGGGCTTTGAGCAAGGCTTTGAAGATGGGCAGGGAGGGGGCCTGGGGTATGGGCTCAGGGAGTTTATTCCAGGCATGGGGTGAGGCGAGGCAGAAAGGGCGGAGCCTGGAGTTGTCTGATGTAACTTCCGGTTTCCGCGATGGCGGGACACAGAGAGGGAAGGCCAGAAGAGAGGAGATCTGTGACTGCCGCTTCGAATGCAGGGGGCCCGGAGCCAAGGAGGCAGGCAGGTGAGACTGGGGACTGCAGTGCCAGCGGTCTGACCCCGGCGCCAGACCCCTCTTGGAGGCCCAGGCCCGTGGAATTTTGTCCCCCCTGCCCCCCCCTCTCGGCGGCCCTGAATATGCATACTTATAGCTTTTGAAATTTCTAAGGGAGCAATCCTATAAACTGGTGCTAAATTTTAGGCACAAATACCCCATAAAAAACAAAGAAGAATCCCCTACGGAAAGGTAAGAGAAGCAGGAGTAACAGGGGAGGAATGTAGGCTAACCAAACAAAACTGATTTGTAGAGGCTGTTATAGAAACATTTTTTATTAAGAAACCAGATACAGGTAGAATTGACACGGGTTGTGTTTCGGCAATGCAATTACCTGCTCCAGAGCCAAGTATCTATCATATATATCCGTTGCTACCAGTGTGAACACAGCGATTGTTACAGTTGTCAGGCTGGAAGCGTTTCATGGCTTGATTGGGTTTTTTTTCCACATCTTTTGTTTTACAGATTTTGCAATATTTTGGTAACTCTAGATCACCTGCAATCTGCTCATATCCAAAGGACTGGACCATACTCTAGGTGAGGTCTCAACAATATAAAGGCATTATTACCTCCTTTCTACTACTTATACCTCTGCTATGTGACCTTGAGGGGCCCTTTTACTAAGCCATGTAAGCATCTACGTGTGCCCAACGTGTGCCAAAATGGAGTTACTGCACGGCTACTGCGTGGCTCTTGCGGTAATTTCATTTTTGCTGTGCGGCCGAAAAATAATTTGTATTTTCTGCCTCACATATTGGACGCGTGCCAAGTGGCATTTGGCGCGTGCAGGTCATTACTGCCCGGTTACCGCGTGAGACTTTACCGCTAGGTCAATGGCTGGCGGTAAGGTCTCAGATCCAAAATTGACGCATGGCAATTTTCATTTTGCTGCATGTCCATTTTCGGCAAAAATTTTAAAAAAGGCCTTTTTTATAGGCGCGCTGAAAAATGATTCTGCGCACGCCCAAAACCCACGCCTGTACTACCGCTGGCCATTTTTCAGTGCACCTTAGTAAACGGACCCCTGAGGCACGTATAAACCAAATACAGAATGTCAAATACAAGACAAGACCTGGATGAAGGACGTGTGCTAGATGTAATCTACTTAGATTTCATCAAAGCCTTTGATACGGTCCCCCACAGAAGACTCGTGAATAAGCTGAAAGGGCTGAACTTAGGACCAAAAGTGGTGAACTGGATAAGAAACTGGTTGACCGACAGGTGGCAGAGGGTGGTGGTAAATGGAGTCCGCTTGGAGGAAAGGAAGGTGAGCAGTGGAGTTCCTCAGGGGTCGGTGTTGGGGCCTATTCTGTTTAACATATTTGTGGGAGATATTGCTGAAGGGTTTGAAGGAACGGTTTGCCTTTTTGCGGATGACATGAAAATAGCCAATAGAGTGGACACCCTGGAGGGATTAGAAACGATGAGAAGGGATCTCCGAATGTTAGAAGAATGGTCGAGGGTCTGGCAGTTAAAATGTAATATTCACAACTAGTATTCGGGTTCTATTAGATCAGACTGGTTTGGGGAATATTAATTCTACATATCTTCTCACCAGTATATTCACTCAATACTTCTATGACTTTACCTATATATATATATATTTTATATTTTTAAATATGCAGTGCTCAGTGTTTGTTATGGTGCTTAATTACCAATGATTGCTGGTGGGTGTTTGGGTGGGTTTTAGATGTTAGGCTTTGTACATTTTATATTTTTGTATAACCAGGAGTAGTTTGTTAGTGTAGTGTGTGGTTTTGAACAATTTGCTGAGTTTTTCTGTGTATCTCCCTCATCTCCCCTTACGTTGCCGCCCGTAACCTCCGTTCACAGGATAAATCCCTCCTCTCGGTACCCTTCTCCACCACCGCCTCCAGGCTCCGCTCATTCTGCCTCGCCTCACCCTATGCTTGGAACAACCTTCCTGAACCCTTACGCCAAGCCCCCTCCCTGCCCGTCTTCGTCTTTGCTTAAAGCCCACCTCTTCAATGCTGCGTTCGGCACCTAACCCTTACCGTTCAGTGAATCCAGACTGCCCCAATTTGACTGTCCCTATCGGACCGACCGTTCACTTGTCTATTAGATTGTAAGCTCTTTGAGCAGGGACTGTCTCTCTTTGTTAAATTGTACAGCGCTGCGTAACCCTAGTAGCACTCTAGAAATGTTAAGTAGTAGTAGTAGTAGTAGTATCTCCTTTCAGATGAATGCCCCTGCATAAGTTTGTTTAAACTGGGTTGTTCCTGATGAAGCCCAGAAGCGGGTGAAACGATAAGGGCCCCGTTGAACACAATTAAGCAGTTGGAATGAGGGGTGACTAAGCCAGCTGAGAAAAGCTAAGTTATTTTATGCTATAGCTGTGCTTTTGGAAATATTTGATTCTCAGGGATAATGTTTGCACTATGAGAAAGTTTTGATTGTAAGCATGTGAGATTAATTTCCTTACCCAATGAAAGAGATCAAACCACGGCCACCAAAATCTTATATAGATAACGGGTCTTGTTGGTCAGACCTTGGTCAATACCTTGGTTTCTGAGGGTAATCTTCATGCTTTCAAGTATTGCATGCCTTTTTATGACCTTTTGGGATTGAATTTGGATGTTGTTCAGTTGTTTTGTAACAACATACAGCCCAATAACCCGTGAACATCATCGCGCTGTGCCTACCTTCCTGCCTGACTCAAACTGATAGGATGAAGCTTGCTTATATAGTACTTTTAGGTAATGGCAGAGGAAAGCAGCACTTATCCGTTTAGGCGTGTTGAAATCCAGAGCTGGGTTTAGTCGGACTGCAGCTGTTGACACCCTATTGCGATTTAAAATCGGCGTTCCGTTGTTATTCCCAACGTGGGGCCACGTTTCACCATACCGGCGTTCTCAAGGGAACACATCTGTAAAACTAAACCACACCAACAATAGCACTCAAATTAAATCAACTTAACCGAAAATATGTTAGTCATAATATGGCTATAATTGCCTTAGATTTAAAATGCTAGAACATTAAAATCTTTCACGGACTTACCGGGAGCGAAACTGTCACAAGCACCCCCCTGCTTTCTGAAACCAGGCGCATGCGCTAGAAAGTTTCTTTTCTAGCTAAAACCTCAGCTGATGATAATTCTCTTGATTACTTGATTAATGATGTTTCAATGGTCAACCATTCAATCTCTTTATTTAATCCTACCGGTTGCACAGTATTCCATTGATAGATAAATTTCTGTTCAATACGGGTTAATATTTCTGTAATCTCTCCCCCCCCCCCCCCCCCCCCCATTTCAATTGTACTTGAGTCAGTACTACATATTTTAGATCTATTTCTTTATGACCTTATTGGATCCAATGCGTGACCAAAGGTGTTTCCATTTTCTTTAAGCGCAGATTGCTAAGGCGTTCACCAATCCGTTGTTTTATCTTTCTTTTGGGCTGTCCTATACCACTTGCCACACGGACACTGGATAGCGTACACCACTTGTGCTGAATTGCAGGTTGTTGTTCTTAAATAGAACCACCTCCCGTTGTTGGGGTTGACCACAAATGTCACTTCCATTGCATGCGGACAATAAATGCAGTGTGAGCAGCACTTATGACCCCCCCCGCCTCAGATAATCTGTGCTTAAGTAAGGTAAAGTAAAGCAGCAGGTCTAGATCAAAAGTTATGTTACTTACAAGTCCTTGTTACATAGTATGAACAGCATGAGGTAAGCACATGTTTGCAGGACAGGAGCATGGCTTCTGCAGTGAGTGGATCTGAGTTGCTTGCAGCTGAAGAGAGAATCTGAATCTTGGGGAAACAGCTTTTGATTTATATCTTGCAAGTTGCAGGAGGATATGATCACAGAGTCCCAGCACCTGCTTCCTGGTTTGCACTGGATAACTTGCAAGGCATTATGGTTATTGTAGTCTGTTCACATGATCTGCATTATAGGTCTCTCCTTTCTGCAGATGTCCTGGCGTCCATTTGTCTGATAGTTGATGGGAGGGGCAGGTATACCTTTGACAAGCAAATGTCTTGTTTATGGTTTCCCCTCTGAAGTCTTTGTTATCAATAGCTGGAGTTATGCCTTTTCCAGACTGTCTGCTGGTGGAGATGTCTATGTGATTCTTCAAGTATCCACCTTAGTCATGCTTTTTAGGTGGGAGGGCAGAGAGAGTTTTATTTCTCTTTGAAGCACAGTACCTTTTTGTCTCTGTTAAGTGTTTGTAATTAACTAGTCCTGCTATCAGAAGTCCCTAGGAAAAGGGGAAGGGGAGATGAAATTCAGGCTAGCTGATCTCAAAGCTGTATTTTTATATTGTTATATATGATCCAGCAAAATATCATGCTACATATTTCAATAATAAACTGATACCATTACATGAGGTCTAGCATGTAGATTGGGGTGTTTGCGTGGATGATTTTGTGTACAATCGTGCAGATCTTGAATGTAATGTGTTCCTTAAGTGGGAGCCAGTGAAGTTTCTCTCTTAGGGGTTTTGCACTTTCATATTTAGTTTTTCCAAATACGAGTCTGGCGGCCGTATTCTGGGCAGTTTGGAGTTTTTTGATTGTCTGTTCTTTGCACCCAGCGTACAGTGCATTGCAGTAGTCCAGATGACTTACAGTATTACCATTGACTGTACCAGGGTACGGAAGATGTATCTCGGGAAGAAAGGTTTTACTCTTTTGAGTTTCCACATGGTGTAAAACATCTTTTTCGTCGTGTTTTTCACGTGGGTATCAAGAGTGAGGTTTCGATCAAGGGTGACTCCAATAATTTTCAAGTTTTGTGAGACAGGGAGGGAGCAGTATGGTGTGATTATGGTGGTGAATTTTTTGTGTTATGTTGTGAGGTGAGTACAAGACATTGTGTTTTTTCAGCGTTAAGTTTTAGTTGGAATGCATCTGCCCAAGTGTGCATTGTTTGGAGGCTTTGGTTGATCTTGTTGGTGATTTCATTTAGATCATGTTTGAATGGGATGTAGATTGTGACATCATCTGCATAAATGTAGGGGTTGAGGTTTTGACTGGCTAATAGTTTGGCTAGAGGTGTCATCAGTAGGTTGAATAATGTTGGTGAGAGAGGGGATCCCTGGGGAACTCCACACTCAGGTTTCCATGGGGGTGATCTGTCCGCGTTCGTTGTTACTTGGTATGATCTTGTGGTCAGGAATCCTTTGAACCATTTGAGAACTGTGCCTCCCTACTCCGAAGTATTCTAGTACATGTATTAGTATATCATGGTTAACCATGTCAAAGGCACTGGACATGTCGAATTGCAGGAGGAGGATGTTGTTACCAGTCGCAATTGCCTGTTTGAATGAGTTCATTGTGGACACTAGTACAGTTTCGGTGCTGTGATTCTACCGAAATCCTGTTTGAGACTCGTGCAGAATTGTTTATTTAGGTATTCATTAAGTTGTTTTGTTACTATGCCTTCCATGAGTTTGGTCACGAGTGGAATAGATGCTACTGGTCGATAGTTGGTTAGATCCATTGTGCTTTTTTTAGCATCTTTCGGTAGCGGGGTGAGTAGGATGTTTCCTTTGTCCGTGGAAAGAGCCCATTTTGAAGCCTGTCATTTATGTGGTTCGAGAGGTCTGCTTTGAATTGTTTGTACATAAATACATAAGTAATGCCACACTAGGAAAAGACCAAGGGTCCATCGAGCCCAGCATCCTGTGCACGACAGCGGCCAATCCAGGCCAAGGGCACCTGGCAAGCTTCCCAAACGTACAAACATTCTATACATGTTATTCCTGGAATTGTGGATTTTTCCCAAGTCCATTTAGTAGCGGTTTGTGGACTTGTCCTTTAGGAAACCGTCCAACCCCTTTTTAAACTCTGCTAAGCTAACCGCCTTCACCACTTTCTCCGGCAACAAATTCCAGAGTTTAATTATACGTTGGGTGAAGAAACATTTTCTCCGATTTGTTTTAAATTTACTACACTGTAGTTTCATTGCATGCCCCCTAGTCCTAGTATTTTTGGAAAGCGTGAACAGACGCTTCACATCCACCTGTTCCATTCCACTCATTATTTTATATACCTCTATCATGTCTCCCCTCAGCCGTCTCTTCTCCAAGCTGAATAGCCCTAGCCTCCTCAATCTTTTTTCATAGGGAAGTCGTCCCATCCCCGCTATCATTTTAGTCGCCCTTCTCTGCACCTTTTCCAATTCTACTATGTCTTTCTTGAGATGCGGCGACCAAAATTGAACACAATACTCAAGGTGCGGTCACACCATAGAGCGATACAACGGAATTATAACATCCTCACACCTGTTTTCCATACCTTTCCTAATAATACCCAACGTTCTATTCGCTTTCCTAGCCGCAGCAGCACACTGAGCGGACCTTATTAAGTTGTTAGGGCAGATGTCTAGTTTGCATTGCGATTTGGCTTATTTTCTGAGCCAATGTGAGATTTCCTTTGATGAGAGCGTGTCAAAGTCAGTCCATGATCGGTCTACTGGGTAATTTCTGGGTTTTGGGTCTAGACATTCAAGGATATTTGTGTAATCCATTGTGTTGGTGGGTATCATGAGTCGGAGCTTTATGATTTTTTCATTGAAGTAGTTTGCCAGGTTGGTTGCTGATGGGGTATCTGAGTTGTTGGAGGTGACCTTGGTAGTATTTAGAAGATTGTTTACGAGTGAGAAGAGTTTGTGTGTATCCTTGTAGTTTGGTCCTATTTTGGTTTCGAAATAGGTCCTTTTAGTTTGTCTGATAGTGTATTTGTATTTTCTTTGTAGTTGTTTCCAGTCTTTGTGTGTGCTTTCGTCTTTTTTCTTGCTCCATGCTCTTTCTAATCTTCTAACCTGTGTTTTTAGTTCTTTCAATTCTTCGTTAAACCATGGTATTGAGTTTTTTCTGTGTGAGGTTCTGGTTTGAAGTGGTGCTATATTGTCTAGTATTGTTCTGCATCTGTTATCCCAGTCTTGGAGACATTGGGGTGAGTCTGTAGGTATTGTCCCTTCATCTGTGTAGAATTGTTGCCAGAATGTTAGTGGGTCTATTTTGCCTCTCAAAGCATATGTTTGTTGTTTTTGTTGTGTCTTTTTTGTTTTCCAGTGGAGGGAAAGGTTTGCATTGCCGTGGTCGGACCATGGCCTGGCTGTCCATTTTGTGTCTATTAGTGTGATATTTGGTTCTGGTGAGAATTTGTGGGAAATGATATCTAGTGTATGTCCTTTGTTATGGGTGGGTTGTGTATTTGGCCAGTGGAGCTCCCATAGTTGGAGGAAGTCCTTGCATTCTCGTACATTGCTTGAGTTAGTATCTTCAAGATGAAGATTGATGTCTCCTGCTATGAGAAGGTTCTGGGTGGAAACACAAGTATTCGATATGAAATCCAGAAAGTGCGATTGTGACTCTTGCCAGTTGCCCGGGGGTCTGTAAAATAAGATCAGGTTTAGGTGATCACGTAGGTTGGAGTGGTTGATTCTGACTGATGCTATTTCGAGTTGGGGAAGAATAGATTCTGCTGCTGTTGTGACTGTGAATTGTGACTTATAGATTATTGCTATGCCTCGTCCTCTTTTTCCTTTTCTTGTCCAGTGGGTAATTTTGTATCCTGGAGGACAGAGCTCTAGAATTATTGGATCTTTGGAGTCGTGGATCCAAGTTTCGCTAATAAGTAGGAAGTCGAGATGGTCAGCTGTAATGCAGTCGGTTAGTATTGCGGTTTTATTGACTGCCGATCTGGCATTGATGTATCCTATTTGTATTTGTTGGTGCTGTTCTCGAACCCCCATTGTGGAGCAGGTAAATACACAATAATTAAAGAAATAAATATATAGGAATGTCACAGTTTCAAATAGGGTTCCCAAACAAACTCCCACGCGACCAAGGGATTTAACAAGAAAAGAAATATTAAAGATTTTATTAAAGGGTAAAGTAAATAGAAACACTGGGATATGTTCCTTAAAGTTGGTACCAATTTTTAAAGTTTGATGGTATTAAATAAAGCTAGTGCAAGGTGTTAAATGCGTTGTGATAAGTTACAAAGGAAATAAAGGCAATAACATATTCAAAACTACAATTACAGTTACCAAGACCCCAACCCCACTTCTGCAATAACACAAAACATCCCAAACATGTACACAGCTCTAATTAGTGTACTCAGATCTGATATATATATTTTTCAGTTTGTGTGCACACAATAATATTACCTGTATATCAAATCTTCGCTAGCATCGCTGCTTTCTTGCGTTGGGTAACTTGGTCTTCTCCACATCCACGTCTCCTCAGTTGGCGAGGTCAGCTCACCAGCTCAGGAACTCCAGGATACCTACTGCTCTGACTCAAAAAAACTCAAAAGAGGTCTTGTTAATTTCCACTGGTACCCAGTGGAGCTCCCCATAAGGATAGGGAAGATATGATTACTACCCTTCTTAAATGCTTTTCAGCTTGAACCAGTCTAGATCACACCTTTGTGAAGAAAGGATAATCTGAGGTATTGTGGCCCTTCCCTCATATACTGACAACAAAGTAAGTAAGATGCATTTGCGAAAGAGGAACCTGAATTATACCCCGTTTCCCCGAAAATAAGACATCCCCTGAAAATAAGACCTAGTAGAGGTTTTGCTGAATTGCTAAATATAAGGCCTCCCCCGAAAGTAAGACCTAGCAAACTTTTTGTTTGGGCCGGATGGGTGCCCACACTGTCCCACCAGAAGCTCACTATTTGGTAACTAGCCACCCAGCCCAGTTCCCATTAGTGTGGAGGTAGTGATGGTGATATGGTACTGTGTTGTGGTTTATTAGGGGAGGTTGTTTGCGTTGCTTTGTGTTATAGACGTCCGGCTCTCACAAGGACACAAAAAAACATTCTTTTTTTTTTTTTTTGTATGTGTAATCGTTTGGTTCTCTAGTGTGGTGCATTTGGGTATGGCTTGTACCGTGTTTTGCCGAAAATAAGACATCCCCTGAAAATAAGACCTAGTGCATCTTTGGGAGCAAAAATTAATATAAGACACTGTCTTATTTTCGGGGAAACACGGTAGCTATGTGATGCAAGGTTCCACGTTAGGAGTCACCGACCAGGAAATGGATCTAGGTGTCATCGATGATGATACGTTGAAACCCTCTGCTCAGTGTGCGGTGGCTAAGAAAGCAAATAAAATGTTAGGTAGTATTAGAAAAGGAATGGAAACGAAAAATCAGGAAGTTATAATGGCTTTGCATCGTTCCATGGTGCAACTGCACCTCGAATACCGTGTGCATTTCTAGTCACTGCATCTCAAAAAAGATATAGTGAACTTAGAAAAGGTGCAGAGATGGGCTACAAAAATGATAAAGGGGATAGGATGACTTCCCTATGAGGAAAGGCTAAAGTGGCTAGGGCTTGGAGAGGAGAAGGCTGAGGGGAGATATGATAGAGGTCTATAAAATAATGAGTGGAGTGGAATGGGTAGACGTGAATCGCTTGTTTACTCTTTTCAAAAAATACTAGGACTAAGGGGCAAGATATGAAGCTACAAAGTAGTAAATTTAAAAGGAATCGGAGAGAATATTTCTTCACTCAATGTGTAATTAATCTCTGGAATTCCCTGCCAGAGAATGTGGTAAAAGCAGTTAGTTTAGAGAGGTTGAAAAAAAGGTTTGGATAACTTCCTGAAAGAAAAGTCCATAGGCCATTATTAAAATGGACTTGGAGAAAATCCACTGCTTATTTCTAGGATAAGCAGCATAAAATGTATTGTACTGTTTTGGGATCTTGCCAGGTACTTGTAACCTGGATTGGCCACTGTTGGAAACAGGATGCTGGGCTTGGTGGACCTTCGGTCTGTCCCAGTGTGACAACACTTATGTACTTATGTACTTGGGATTCTAAATGGAATCTTGCTACACTTCTTCATGGAATCTTGTTATTCTTTAGAATTCTAGAAGTTTGCTATTCTTTGGAGTTCTACATAGAATGTTGCTACTATTTAGGTTTCTGCCAGGTATTTGTGACCTGGATTGGCCACTGTTGGAAACAGGATGCTGGGCTTGGTGGACCTTCGGTCTGTCCCAGTATGGCAACACTTATGTTCTTCTGTTTTTATTAAGCGGTGGTAAGCACTAATGCATTCTTACTATACAGGAAAATGCGCTACCGCGGGGCGTGCTTAGGCGTCTTGCCGTAGTTTTGGCATCTGTGCCCACTTCCTATGTGCTAAAAATACTTTTAATTTTATTTTTTAGCTATGGGGGCATATTTGGGGGGGGGGGGGTGGGGGGGGGGGGGGGGGGGGGAGAAAGTAGGTATGCCCAGCACTAATCGATTTGTGCAGCTACACTGCCATATGCCTACCAATTAGCGCATGGTTAGAATATGACCCCTTTCCACTTACTAAATAGGTATCGGTAAGGGGTCACGTGCTAACTGAGAAATTAACGTGTGACCATTAATTGAGGAAATGAAAGCTCGTCCATTTTACAGCTCCACTAAAGGTGGCTTCAGCGCGCAAGGAAACCCATGCGATAGTCACAGCACAGGGCACCTTTTAGCGCAGCTTAGTAAAATGACCCCTAAGTGATATCAGTAGTATATATCTTGGTCCCCTCAGAACTTGAAACTCTTGTCCTGCTTCTTGGGTACAGTGGGGAAGTCACGAGGTGGGAGCCAATATCAAGAAATGTTTCTTCTTTATAAAACTGAATAGCTGAAGAAAGAAATCTGTCCAGAAAGAATGCGTGTGTGGCTATGTTGAAGAAAAAAAGATAAAGCGGATTAGTTAAAAGGTTTGAAAAAAATAAACTTCAAAAAAATGCTGACAAATAACAGGAAGGTATTTTGGATTTACTCATACCTCTTCAGTAGTAATTCAAGGCAAGTTACATTTCAGCACTGCAGGGGCGTAGCCAGACACCCAATTTTGGGTGGGCCTGGGCCTAAGATGGGTGGGCAGAACTCCACCCTGTCCCACAAGTGATTTTGTCTCTCCCTCTCTCGCATGCATGCCATATGGTCTCTCATACACCCCCCCCTCCCCCGCATACCTTTTAAGTAGCAGATTTTCACCGGCAGCAACTAATACACACAGCTCATATTGGTCCCACAGCCTTCCTTCTGATGCAACTTCCTGTTTCCGCATAGGCGAGAATACATCAGAGGAAAGGCTGTGGGGTTGGTTCGAAGAGTACATATCAGTCGCTGCTTGCTGCAGGAGAAGATCTGCTATTTACAAGGTATGCAGGAGGGCAGTTGTTGGGAGTTCTTGGCTGGTGGGGCTTGGGGATCCCTGCCAGCCACATCATAGGTGTGCTGCTACTGGGTGGGCCTGGGCCCACCCTTGGCTACGCCACTGCAGCACTGTAGATATCTTCCTGTCCCTAGAGCAGTGGTTCCCAAACTGTATGTCATGTCACCCTGGTGCACTGCAGCAAACCCTCAGGGGTGCCGCAAGTCTCGCCCTCCCTCCCTTCCACCGCCAGTTGAACCGCTACTGCTCCCTCCAATCAACTGTCTGCCTCCTCTCTGGCCCTGCTCCTCCCACACACACACACTAAGAGGGTAGAGGTTGGATGAAAGTGGAGAGAGGAGGGCAAGTGCTGGACAGAAGGGGAAAGAGGAGGAGGAGGAATGACACTGGAACGAAGGGAAGGAGGGCAGACACTGGATGGAAGGGGGGGAGAGGAGGGCATACATGGGAATGCAGCAGGTGTTGGTGGCTGAAGCATGCCACTGATTTGCTTGCTATGCAAGCAGAATTTTTATTTTTTTTTGTTACATTTGTACCCTACGCTTTCCCACTCATGGGAGGCTCAATGCGGCTTACATGTTGTATACAGGTACTTATTTGTACCTGGGGCAATGGAGGGTTAAGTGACTTGCCCAGAGTCACAAGGAGCTGCCTGTGCCTGAAGTGGGAATTGAACTCAGTTCCTCAGGACCAGAGTCCACCACCCTAACCACTAGGCCACTCCTCCACTGTTGCTACTATTTGAGATTCTACATGGAATGTTGCTATTCCAACATTCCATGTAGAAGTTGGCCCTTGCAGATCACCAATGTGGCCGCGCAGGCTTCTGCTTCTGTGCAGCCTTCTACATGGAATGTTGCTAGTGGAATAGCAACATTCCATGTAGAATCTCCAATAGTATCTATTTTATTTTTGTTACATTTGTACCCCGCGCTTTCCCACTCATGGCAGGCTCAATGCGGCTTAGGTACTTATTTGTACCTGGGGCAATGGAGGGTTAAGTGACTTGCCCAGAGTCACAAGGAGCTGCCTGTGCCTGAAGTGGGAATCAAACTCAGTTCCTCAGTTCCCCAGGACCAAAGTCCACCACCCTAACCACTAGGCTACTCCTTGGGCAGTGCACCTCGTCAGCTGGTGGAGCTTGGGCATCCCCACCAAGAAAGGTAGGACTCAATGCTGTTGGGGGTGGGGGAGACTCGAGAGGAAATATGTAGCCTGGGGGGTGCTGTGACCCCAGAAAGTTTGGGAATCACTGCCCTAGAGGGCTCACAATCTAATTTTGTATCTGAACAAATGGAGGGTTAAGTTTCTAGTTAAAGATCAGAAAGGAGTAGTAGCAGTCAGATTTGAACCTTGGCTTCCTGGTTCTCAGCCAGATGCTGTAACCATTAGACTACCATTGGATCAATCTAGAGTGTTTTAGATAGAGTCTGAAGGAAACATTTTAACGTCTTAAGAGCTGTAGTGCTGCAGAAGAAAAACAGCTGACAAAACTCAAGAGAAGTTGCAAAGCTTCAGTAGCAAAGAGCTATCACACATGGTCCTCTGTAGAAAGATGTAGAAGAAATTTGCCCCTTCAATGCCAAGCATGGCCATGTGACTTGTAACATAATGAACTGATTGTCTGGAGAAATAATTAGCTTTACGGTTTATTGTAAAATGTGAAAACCTTAGTCATCCCTACAGTCTATTTTAGGGTAGCCTTTAAAAATAACTATTCACTTTATCAATGACAGTACAGCTAGCTGCAGAAATATTTAGGTATAGGCACTTTCTGCAGGCATCTATGGATTTTCCATAGCAACATTTAAATCAAATTTCAGCTTATAGTATATGCAGAAATAGCGAAGTTACTTACCTGTAGCAGGTGTTCTCCGAGGACAGCAGGACAAGTATCCTTATATTTGGGTGACATCATCCCAATGGAGGCCAGCACTCTATTACTTTAAGAGGCTTTTGGCAACAGCCCCACTGCACATGCATGAGTGCCTGTCCACTAGACAGTTGTATTTCCTTGCCAGGTAAGTGACTCTGAGCACCATGCTGTACTTGAGAGCCCATTGCCACATCCTGACTGGTTCCTGACACAAGGGGTAGGATTCCGTACCCACCTGCTTGATGACATAGTACATTGCAACCTGATTGTCCATTGGAAATTAGATTAATTTGGTTCATCAGTTGATCTTTGAAAACCTTTAGAGCATTCTATATTGCCCTCAATTCCAGGAGACTGATATGGAAGGCTATCTCCTGGGAGAACCAAGTTCCTTGAGTGTCAAGCCCATCTACATGAGTTCCCCATCCCAGACTAGATGTGTCTATAGTCAGTATCTTTTGGAAAGGCCAAATTTGGAATGGTAGTCCCAGGGTCAAATTGGACCAAATTAGTCACCAGCAGAGAGACTGCTTGGGCTGTGGCATGACCTTGATGACATTCACTAGGTTCTCCGTGTTCTGATGCCATTGAGAAGCTAGGGACCATTGGGCTCTCCAGAAATGGATACGTGCTAAGGGTGTAACAAATACTGTAGAAGCCATGTGGCCTAGCAATCTCAACATCTGCTGAGCTGTTTACCTGCTGGATATTGTGAACCTGATTGGCATGATAGCAGTTGCTTGGCCCTGAGGAAGGAAGGCTCACCCATGCTCTGTATCTAGCAGGGCTCCTATGTTTCCAATTGCTGAACGGGTTGGAGATGGAACTTTGGGTAGCTGATTATATACCCTAGCAGCTCCAGCACCTGGATAGTTCTCTGCATTGAAGCTTGAGCACCCTCAGGCAATGTGCTCTTGATCAGCCAATCGTCCAAGTAGGGAAGCATATGCAATCCCAGCCTGTGTAGCAATGCTGTAACTACTGCAAGACATTTGGTGAATACCCAGGGTGCGGATGTGAGGACAAATGGCAGGACACAGTACTGGATGTGGTGCTTACCTACTAGAAATCTGAGATCTTTCTGGTGACTGGGAAGCATCTGGATGTGGGCATATACATCCTTCAAGTCCAGAGAGCATAGCCAATCATTTTCTTGAATCACGGGGAGAAGGGTGCCCAGGGAAACTATCCTGAACTTTTCCTTGATCAAATATCTATTCAGGGCCCATAAGTACATAAGTAATGCCATACTGGGAAAAGACCAAGGGTCCATCGAGCCCAGCATCCTGTCCACGACAGCGGCCAATCCAGGCCAAGGGCACCTGGCAAGCTTCCCAAACGTACAAACATTCTATACATGTTATTCCTGGAATTGTGGATTTTTCCCAAGTCCATTTAGTAGCGATTTATGGACTTGTCCTTTAGGAAACTGTCCAACCCCTTTTTAAACTCTGCTAAGCTAACCACCTTCACCACTTTCTCCGGCAACGAATTCCAGAGTTTAATTATACGTTGGGTGAAGAAACATTTTCTCCGATTTGTTTTAAATTTACTACACTGTAGTTTCATCGCATGCCCCCTAGTCCTAGTATTTTTGGAAAGCGTGAACAGACGCTTCACATCCACCTGTTCCACTCCACTCATTATTTTATATATCTCTATCATGTCTCCCCTCAGCCGTCTCTTCTCCAAGCTGAATAGCCCTAGCCTCCTTAATCTTTCTTCATAGGGAAGTTGTTCCATCCCCGCTATCATTTTAGTCGCCCTTCGCTGCACCTTTTCCAATTCTACTATATGTTTCTTGAGATGCGGCGACCAAAATTGAACACAATACTCAAGGTGCGGTCGCAAAATGGAGCGATACAATGGCATTATAACATCTAGGTCTGGACTGGGTGAAATTCCCCCCGTTTTCTTGGTCACAAGGAAAACCTGGAATAGAATCCCTGCCCTGGTGGAAAGGGTTTGACCACGTGAGACTGGAGAAGGGCGGAGAGTTGCTCTGCAAGTACATGCTTGTGCTGAGCACTGAGAAAACACACTCATAGTGGACAATTTGGAGGTGTTAACTGCCAATTGAGAGTATATCCCACTTGGATATACTCCTACCGGTTGGAGGTTACTAGGATCCATCTGTCTTGGAATGGATACTTTGACGACAGCTATGTTTTCCTGGATTCAGTCAAAAGGTCGCCCCCGCTTATGCCTGAGGTGCAGATTGTGACTGCTGTGTTCGTTGCTGGCAGGCCTGAGGACACTGGGTCTGGGGCTGCTGCTGAGGACAGGCAGAAGTAAATCTATACCTTTGAGAGTAGTAGGAACTTTTGAGGCCCACCAGGGAACTTCCTAGTAGAGAAGGATGCAGGAGGAGGCTGGGAGAGGGACTGGATGGTGTTAAGTGTGTGTTTTGATGAGGTCAGTGACTTCCTCTACCTTGTCCCCACAGCATGGTACGTCCGTTAGCCTCTCTTGACCCACAGGTTCAAGGTCAGAGACACACAGTCATGAGAGTCTGCACAACCCAACACCCCACTGCTTGCCCTGGGATTGGTAGCATGGAATGGTGCTACTAATTGGGTTTCTGCCAGGTACCTGTGACCTGGGTTGGCCACTGCTGGACGCAAGATACAGGGCTAGATGGACCATTGGTTTGCACTAGTATGGCTATTCTTATGTAACTGCTGGGGGAAATCTAAGGGCCCTGTTTACTAAGGACATTAGTTCTTTGTGTAGAAGTATAGATTAAGATAATAGGAGTCTTAAATCAAGTATACTTTCATGTATTATACAAAAAAAAAAGAAAAAGAAAAGCTCAAATCCGCTTACATTTTCCTGCATGAAACCCTATTTAGGAAATGGATATGTTAGCAGGTAAAAACAGACCTCAGTCAGTGCAGCATCACAACCCTGAAAAAGCACAGCTGTCACTCACTCCCCTCCCCCCCCAAAAAAAAGAAATCTATGCCTGTGAGATCTACGTCTGGAATGATCATGCCACAATTCATGTAAAACACATTGCTTTGCAAGTTTACAAATTTACTTGAACTCAAACACTGTCATTCAACACATGACATTAGTGAGGTAAAAACTTACCAAACTCATGAAAGCAAAACAAAACAAAAAAAACCCCGTTAATCCATAAAGTTAGTGCATTTTTGCAAAAAGTTCGATGGGCATGTTGGGTATTAGATAATGGAAGACTGGAAGAGATTATAGCATCAAACATGTTCCTTCTGACTACACCTCAAATACGCAATGCCCAGCAAAACTCCAGAAAGTTTGTGTAACCGATGTCTTATGTCACGCTGTTGACAGATACTTACAAATGTACCAGAAAAATCAGTTCAACTTCTACGACTCTACTACAGGGCTTCCCAAGTCGTGGGTCACAAAACCTAGGTGGGCTCCCTAAAGGTGCATCATTTATTCTGCACTCACAGGGAAGGTCACACAATTTTATCTGGCCACAATCGTGGGGTCACAGTTGCAAAATGATTGGGAAGCACTTTTGATCTGAAACAATACTCTAGAAATTGTCGCGAAAAGAAATGTTAAGAACAAATGGAATCCAGTGGACACCTCCCACAATAAATGATAAAACAATGAGGGGACTTGTGAGGCTGCAATTGAGCTTAAGTCCTGCCCACGTTCAGTGAATCTAGAGCTCACAGAGGGTTCCTTTTACTAAGGTGCGCTGAAAAATGGCTTGTGGTAGTGTAGGTGAGGGTTTTGGGCGTGCGCCGATCCATTTTTCAGCGCACCTGTAAAAAAGGCCTTTTTAAAATTTTTGCTGCCGCAAAATGGACGTGCGGCAAAATCAAAATTGCCTCACGTCCATTTTGGGTCTGAGACCTTACCGCCAGCCATTGAGCTAGTGGTAAAGACTTATGCGGTAACCAGGCGGTCATGATCTACGCGTGTCACTTGGTGCGCATCCGATACACGTGTCTGAAAATAAAAATGATTTTTCGGATGCGCGTATCGGACGCACGCCAAAAATGAAATTACCACAAGAGCCATGCGGTAACTCCATTTTGGCGCACGTAGACGCTTAAGCGGCTTAACAAAAGGGCCCCAGAGTGCTGTTCCATGTTGGCACCATAAGATACCTCCTGCCTGTGATGCTGCTTAGTGACGGAGAAAAGGCCAAAATGACAGAGAAGCGTGATCAATGCATATACTGAATAAAATGTCATTTACATGGGAAGAACAGACTCTAATCCTGTTGGTTTCTTGCAGCTTTTGACTGCTTAGTTCATAGGTTCATGACAATCCAGCATTTATATGTTTGCCAACTCTAACATTAATTGTATTTTCTGAATTGTTGACAGTATAACAAAGAAATCACATTTAACACACTTCAAGAATCATGACCCCGTTGTGCATGAATGTTTTTGCTTCAAAAATAAACAGAATTTACTTTCATTTGGGAACTAGATCTTCAATTGCTAGGAAAGACCTGTACAGTGATTTAAACCATTTACAAAACATTTGGAATGTTAAAATTATGACAAAATATTGCAGCACACATTCAGCTAATAAAAATAAGAGAACTACCAATTTTAATACATTGCAGATTAAAGTCATACGTTGATGTTATAAAACTAAAAGGTTGGGGAATTCTTTTTAAATTTGATCGCCATCGTCTTTCAAATAGTTTCATGTTTATAAAACAATTTTGAATATACTTTAATTTTAAAAAAAAATTATTATCAGACACAAATAATATTGATGTGTTTAATAATGTGCCATGTTCCTAACTCCAAATCTTTGTAGTGTACAAAATGAATTGGAAAACAATGTTTTATGATCGGTTCTCTATCAAAAACATCTCTAGCCAGGATTAGAACATTATATGTATATATAGTTATATATAGATATATATTTTTTTAGGTTTCCACAAAACTATGCTAAAGAAAGGTACGTTAAAGTCCTATAGCTCAGGGGCAGTTTCTTAAAATAGGTAATCTTCTGTTACATATCTTACATTGCAAACTGTACAGATACCTAGTGTTGCTTTTAACAACATATACAGGTGAATTTATAGATCCTATATAAAATTCTCTTTATGTGAAAGTAAAAACTAAAAGCCACAAAAAATAATGGAGGTGAAATATACTTTTGATAGTACATAGCGCTCAATCTGGTCATGTTAACAGTTGTTTCTTTGGCATTGAAAAATTCTGTACAATGTTTTAACAAATTTTTTCAGCTTGTATTTCTTTTATAACAAGGATATATAGGGTTGATCGAAATATGAAGTTGAAAATTACTATTAAAGATATATATATATATATATATATATATATATATATATATATATATATATATATATATATATATATATAATTTACCATGTATAACCTTGGGACCCTGAATTGCCGTCTCATTTCAGTATATCATATAGACCGTATGTATTTATTTATAAATCAACTAAATTGTACCAATTTTTCAGAAAATTATATATAATATATATTTTTATATTTATTTAGAAGCTTTGAAATAGTACAGTAAACACTTTGCAACACCGTGTATAAACTACAGAATGTCAGGTATTTTTGTGGATCTTCAGATTAACGACATTTGTATGGCCTACAGGTGAAAAGAACATGATACAATCTCTCTTGTAAAGTTGGAATCGTTTGGAGGGCAGAACACAATCACACACTCACACAAAAAAAAAAAAGAAATATAAAACAGTCACATTTAAAACAGTGATATTGCATTTATAATGCACATATTTCTCTTTATCCGTACGATTGGCTTCCGGTGAATATAAACATCTAAAGGGCTCAGTGACATTTTGGAGAGAGAAAGATATTTAGTGCTGTAAACAGGCACACACAGAGGCAGGCTCGTCACCTCTGAAGTTCTACAGTTCCACACTTTCCAACTCATTTCTCAGTCCCGCTGAGAGCACCCAGGTCCCCGTTGTCGGCCAAGAAGTCTCTGCTACGCTGTCCAATCTTCACTTACAGAGAACTGGCTGGCCAAGATAATGAAGTTGAAAAGTTGATGCTTTTTGTTGGTTGTCATTTGTGCAAATCATGCTGCTTCAGATAAGTCCTGTAGAATTGACTAGCATATCCTTTTCCGTGCTACAGGAAAGAAAAAATGAAAGGAAACAAAAAAAAAAAAACACAGTTGAAAAAAAAAAACAAAATCAAAAAAACCAAGCACCACAGAGAATTAGGTAACAACAACCTCTCTTTTCATCTTTTTAGTATATGAAGGATAACTAGCTATTAAAATAGAAAATACATTGTAATGGTTTAAATTTATATGGCTATCATACACTTTGCTACTATGATCCTCATGTTTAACACTTACCCTACACCTTCTCGCCAGAAACCCTTCAGTAGTTAGTGCAGCGGACTTTGATCCTGGGGAACTGGGTTCAATTCCCACTGCAGCTCCTTGTGACTCTGGGCAAGTCACTTAACCCTCCATTGCCCCTGGTACAAAATAAATGCCTGAATATATGTAAACCGCTTTGAACGTGGTTGCAAAAACCTCAGAAAGGTGGTATATCAAGTCCCATTTCCCTTTCCCTATTTGAGATTCTACATGGAATGTTGAAACTATTTGTAGATTCTACATGGAATGTTGCTACTATTTAAGGTTCTACATGGAATGTTGCTACTACTGGAGATTCTAGATGGAATGTTGCTACTATTGAGATTCTGTTGCCACCATTTGAGATTCTACATGGAATGTTGCTATTCCACTAGCAACATTCCATGTAGAAGCCTGCCCTTGCAAATCAGCAACGCAGCCGCGCAGGCTTCTGTTTCTGTGAGTCTGACGTCACACTCACAGAAACAGAAGCCTGCGCTGCCGCGTTGCTGATCTGCAAGGGCAGGCTTCTACATGGAATGTTGCTAGTGGAGGAGTAGCCTAGTGGTTAGTGCAGCGGACTCTGATTCTGGGGAACTGGGTTTGATTCTAACTGAAGCACCTTGCGACTGTGGGCAAGTCACTTAACCCTCCATTGCCCCAGGTACAAAATAAGTACCTGTATATATGTAAACTGTTTTGAGTGTAGTTGCAAAATACCACAGAAAGGCGGTATATCAAGTCCCATTTCTCCTTTCCCTTTCAATGTTCCATTAAAAACTATTTGAGTAACTGGGGTAAAGTATCACTTGCAAACTTCAATATTGCAAGTTAATATGACTAGAAAGATCAGCAAAATCAGAACTTAGCCTATGCCATTCTGAGGGAAATTAACGTCATCACAAAGTGACCCTTTAGTCTAGTTTGACCGGCAGGTTCAAAAAATGATGCATTACTGCTAACAATCCAAATCCAATTATTTATAACCAGGCTGCAAATTGAACTTGCACTATTCATGTGAAGAGGGTCAATGCATTAGCTAACCCGTCTACTAAGCACCTATGCAAGGCAAATGGACACTGAATATTTCAATTATTAGTTGAATTTCTTTTATTGGTTTTCAATACAAATATAAGCAAGAGCTCACAACATAACACAGGCACGACAAACACAACCCGATTCCAAAGCAGTTCTCTACTCTAGAAGTGGTCTGAGACTCAGTGGCGCTAAAATGGAGTTGTTACAGGTTAGTCCTGGATTGGCTGTTTCAGACCATGTGGTATTGCTGGGTCTAGATGTACGCCCGTTGATAAGGTTAGACCTTTGGGAGTGGAGCTGACAGAATATTTCAGTTTGGGAGCTCATGTGTTGGTATATTGTGTGGGGCTTATTAGAAGTTTATTTATTTATTATTACATTTGTATCCCACATTTTCCCACCTATTTGCAAGCTCAATGTGGCTTACATAGTGCCGTAAGGCGTTAGCCAAGTCCGGCAGAGAAATGAATACAGGTGATGTTGTGGTCAAGTAGGGTACATTAGAATCAGGCACAAAGGGGTTGGAAGAGAGGGAAGACTATATAATGTCCAGTATGATTGTTGGTTTTCCTGTGTCCCAGAATGTAGGCATTTATGTTGGGTCAGTAGGGTATTATTATTATTTGTTGCATTTGTATCCCACATTTTCCCACCTATTTGCAGGCTCAATGTGGCTTACAGAGGTCTGTTATGGCATTGCCATTCCAGTGCGTCAGATACAATTGGTGATGTAGAGAGACTGAGAGTAGGAAAGAGTTCTAAGAAAATAGTTATTAAAGAAAAGTTTCAGACTGGTGAGGATAAATGTGGTTGTAAAGTTAAGCTATGGGTCCTCTTTGTAGGCTTTGTTGAAGAGATAAGTCTTCAGGGATTTTCGAAAGTTAGGTAGTTCTTCGATTGTTTTCAGATCGGCAGGTAAAGCGTTCCATAACTGCGTAATCATGTAGGAGAAGGAAGTTGCATGTATAAGCTTACATTTTAGTCCTTTTTGATTAGGTTGGTTTTTAATGATTTCCTGAAGTTTAGATGCTCATATGTTGTTTTCACGGCGCTTGGTAGTGCGTTCCATAGCTGTGTGCTTATAGAGGAGAAACTGGATGCATAGGTTGTTTTGTATTTGAGTCCTTTGCAGTTAGGGTAGTGGAGGTTTAGGTATGTTCGTGATAATTTGGTTCTGTTTCTGATTCATAAGTCTATGAGGTCTGTCATGTATCCTGGGGCATTGCCGTAGATAGTTTTGTGGACCAGGGTGCAGATTTTGAAGGTAATACATTCTTTAATTGGGAACCAATGCAGTTTTTTCTCGGAGGGGTTTAGCACTTTCGAATCGTGTTGAGGTTGGTGCAGGCATGGGCGTAGATTGGGGGGGGCGAGGGGGGGCATTGCCCCCCCCAAACAAGTCGCACCGGCGAACTGGCGGGGCTTGTGTCTTCCCCGCTGGCGCTGCCTCGGTCCCTGACTCCCTGCAGCATTTTTGTCTTCACCCGTCCTGTACCCGTCGCCGTCAGCGCTGCCATTCATTCTCTCACAGGCAGCCTCGTTCCCGCTCCCCTTTGCCGCGTCCACTCCTCCGGCTCTCTCTGATGCACTTCCTGTTTAACAGGAAGTGCATCAGAGAGAGCCGGAGGACGCGGCAAAGGGGAGCGGGAACGAGGCTGCCTGTGAGAGAATGAATGGCAGCGCTGACGGCGATGGGTACAGGACGGGTGAAGACAAAAATGCTGCAGGGAGTCAGGGACCGAGGCAGCACCGGCGGGGAAGACTGAGGCAGCATGCTGGCTGGTGGCAGGGAGACAGGGAGAGACAGTCACAGGAGCACTGTTGGGGTGATGGGGTAATGCTAGGTAGGTGAGCGAGAGAGGTGGGGAATGTTGGTGGGGGGAGATGCATGGGGGAGAGAGAGGGAGAAATAATGCTGGATGTGGAGTAGGAGGGAGGGACAGCAAGAGAAAAGGGGAAATGTTGGCACATGGAAGTGGGAGGGAGGGAGACAGAGAGAGATGCTGTATGGGGATGGGAGGGATGCTAAAAGGGGAAGGAAGAGAACAAAAGAGATAGATGTTGGGCCCAGGGTGCAAGGAAGAGAGATACTGAGAGTGATGTGGGCAGTGGGAGAGAAGAAGGAGGGAAGAGAGGTTGTACATGGGGATGGATGAGAGGGAGGGATAGATATACATTAGAGGGGAAAGAGAAAAAGAGGGAGATTGTGGATCCAGGGACAGAAGGGAGTGAGGGAGAAATGCTGGACAATTGGAGGGAGGGGAGAGAGAGAGGAAGAAATGCTGGACCACAGGGGGGGGGGGGCTGGAAGATACTGGGGTGTGGATGTGTGTGTGGAAGGGACAGGGAGATATTAGGCTACAAGGGGAGAAAGGGAGCAGGCGTGCTGGGCTAGAAGGTTGGAGGGAGGAAGATGCTGCAAATGGTGGAACTATTTGGGAGAGGCCAAAGGGGAGGTGTGAAGGAAACAAATGAGAGGATGATAGTGATGGGGGGGGGGGCAGAAATGTGGTAATGGAGAATTGATTAAAGATGAAAGGAAATGGAAGGTTGGAGGAAGGACTGAGAAGAGGAATGGGGCAGCTAGTGGGTGAGAGAAGGAAATGGAATTTGATAGCTGAAATCTATAAAGGAGAAGGATGAGGACGAGGGTGAAATTTAAGTGATCAGAGAGGCAGTAAAGAAACAAAACAGAGAGGAAAGAGCTAAAAAAGAAATAATGTGTCAAAGGTAGGTGTAGTGAAGGAATGGAATAAGACAGGAGAGAAGAGAAAAGACAAATGGACAGCAAGCAGTTGAAGGAGAATTAGCAGAAAGACAGGAAAAGAGGAAACTGGAACCAGCATGATTGAACAGTAAAATGTCCAGACAACAAAGGTACAAAAAAGTATTTTATTTTGAATCTATTAAATGGAATATCAAATGGAAAGAAGACACTGCATAAAACAAAAGACACTGGGACCAAAGCAAATAGAAAAACTAAATGATCAGACAACAAAGGTACAAAAAAGGATTTTATTCAGAATTTATTAATTGGAATAGGTCAGCTTTTTGAAATGTGTATCTGTGAAATTTTGCATGTAAGTTTCAATTTTTCTGGTATTGCTGCATGCTGAGTCTGACTTCTTTAGTTAACTTTCCAGTTCAGTATTTTGCCTTCATATTTTTTGCTTTCTAGTTCCTTGTGTCATGTGTTTTTCACGAGGTAGTGTATTGGTGTTTTAGAGCCTGGTGTAATTACAGTTCTGCCTTTTCACGCATAAGGTTGCAGCTCGTCCTGTCCTTGGAATTAGTCCTGTTATGGTTTAGTAAGGTTATGAGTGTGTTTTTGCACACGTTTGTGTATAGTGTATTGCAGTGGAGAGATTGTGTGTTGGCTTTACTGAGGTGGCACCAAAACATCAGAAAGGGTGTAGAGCCTAAATCATGACACACTACCTCTTGAAGGATCTACATATAGAGCTTATGCATTTCTAAGGTCAACACTGGCATGGTATGGGAAAAGGGGTGGGGAAATACTACTGGAGTGGAAGAAGGAAAGAAGGAAGGGAGAAAGAGCTGGCTTGATCTCATACATATTCATTATGGTTATTCCCCAAAACAGCCAGCTCTTTTTCCCTTCCTTCCTTCCTCCATATTAGCATATCATTTGCATATGTATATATGCAAATGAATATGCTAATATGCTCCGCCCCATCCTTTGCCCCCCCCAAATGAAACAGTCAAACTACGCCTATGGGTGCAGGATTTGCAACCTTATGTGAGCACATCGGCCCTGTCATGGTTATGCAGGCATTGGTGTTAAACCACTTAGATTAATACATTTTTGTTGGGAGTACAAGGAATATTTTTGAGGAAATTGCAGGCTTTGCTAAATACTGTTATAGGTATAATCCTGAGAGTTAAAGGGCAGAGTAGCATCAATGTGGCAACACAAATTCTTTTGTTCTTATAAAAGTAAAAGAAATGGGCAAAAGGGAATCACAAAATCATTAATAGGCCATTGGATCCCTTATAGCCCCAGGTATGTCAAATCCTGGCTTATATCATGAACTCAATCATCTGCCTCTTTTTGCCTTTATCACAATGTTTATATAGGCCAACAGGCTAAAAACAAAATAGTAACATAGTAGATGACGGCAGAAAAAGACCTGCACGGTCCACCCAGTCTGCCCAACAAGATAAACACATGTGCCATTTTATGTGTATACCTTACCTTGATTTGTACCTGTCTTTTTCAGGGCACAGACCGTATAAGTTTGCCCAGCACTATCCCCGCCTCCCAACCACCAGCCCCGCCTCCCAACCACCGGCTCTGGCACAGACCGTATAAGTCTGCCCAGCACTATCCCCGCCTCCCAACCACCAGCCCCGCCTCCCAACCACCGGCTCTGGCACAGACCGTATAAGTCTGCCCAGCACTATCCCCGCCTCCCAACCACCAGCCCCGCCTCCCAACCACCGGCTCTGGCACAGACCGTATAAGTCTGCCCAGCACTATCCCCGCCTCCCAACCACCAGCCCCGCCTCCCACCACCGGCTCTGACACAGACCGTATAAGTCTGCCTAGCACTATCCCCGCCTCCCAACCACCAGCCCCGCCTCCCACCACTGGCTCTGGCACAGACCGTATAAGTCTGCCCAGCACTATCCCCGCCTCCCAACTACCAGCCCCGCCTCCCAACCACCGGCTCTGGCACAGACCGTATAAGTCTGCCCAGCACTATCCCCGCCTCCCAACCACCAGCCCCGCCTCCCACCACCGGCTCTGGCACAGACTGTATAAGTTTGCCCAGCACTATCCCCGCCTCCCAACCACCAGCTCCGCCTCCCACCACCGGCTAAGCTTCTGGGATTCTAAGATTCTGCAAGTAATCATGGAGACCATTAGTAATAAAACACTGTTACAATGTTGCTACAGCGCTGATTCTGTGGTGGCAGATAAGTGATCGCTTTCTATTTTATTTGAGTTTTATTACTAAAGGTCTCCATCTGCTGACTGAACACTTACAAACTACTACTACTACTACTACAAATTCAGGCAGCCACTAAATTTTGTTTAGCCTGCAAGATGTTGGCCAGACAAAATTTTACCGGTCAGAATTTAAAAAGCAAAGGATTTGCCCACGTAAAGCAAAGATACTTATCTGTAGCAGGTGTTCTCTGAGGACAGCAGGCTTTATATTCTCACAAGTGGGTGATGCTGACCCGTGTCGCCCAGTCCGGGACTTATGAATAGCATTAAGTAGAACTTTGTGGAGGAAGGCATCTGACGCTAGTCTGTCGTGGGCCTGAAGCCTGGAACAAAACTTAGGGACTCTGTGGTAGACCTGAGTGGCCATGGAAGGAAAAGCTTTCTCAGATAAATTAAATGAAGAGATGGTGCCTGAAAAAGGGGGCAAGGCATGGCAAAAATGAAGGGAAAGATCCTGGCCAAAGTCAAGGGCTAAAAGTGGCTGAATGACGACGAAAAAGAAAGCAAAACCAGACAAAATAAACTACAAACTAAAGGAAAATGTAAAAAAAGGGTGTTCCACAAACGGGATCACAATAAAGGATGAAAAACAAAATAGCTAAAAGGCACAAAAAAGCTCTTTGGACCGAGTGAAAGTGAGGAGACGGTAAAAAAACACAACCTCTCCTCACCACGGTAGAACAAGAACTGAGGAGACTGCGTTCTCGTGGTGGGCAGGCATTCACTCATGCACGGTGGAGCCTGTCTCACATTCCACAAAGCTCTACTTATGGTATTCATAAGTCCCGGACCGAGCACCACAGGTCAGCGTCACCCATGTGTGAGAGTCTATAAGTCTGCTTGTCCTTGAAGAACTGTTATGTAGCATGATATGAGCAGGGCCGCCGAGAGCCGGAGCCGGGCCCGGGACAAGGCTGCCCCTGGGCCCCCCCACCCGAGGTCGCCGCCCACCCGAGATCGCCGGGCCCCCCCTCCACCCGCTACCAGGCGGGCCCTCGGAACTAACCTTAAGCCTCCTTTCACTTCGCAGCAAGCAGCGGAAGGGCAGACATCTCCTCCTTCCTTCCATGCCCCGGCCTCGCGGACGTTACGTCAGGCGAGGGTGGAACACAGAAGGAAGGAGTGGCCTGCCCTGCTGCTGCTTGCTGCGAAGTGAAAGGAGGCTTAAGGTTAGTTCCGGGAGTGACGGAGGGCAGGCCAGGCGGTGGCGGCGATGGAGGGCAGGCCAGGCGGCGGCAGGGCCGGGCCCCCCGGAGGCCCGGGCCCTGGGATTTTTGTCCCCCCCTGTCCCCCCCTCTCGGCGGCCCTGGATATGAGAAATTTTCAGTTAATGATTTTGTTGGAATCAGATACAAATGTATATACATAAAATATATAGTTGCAAAGACTTCATGGAGCAGTATAAGATTAACTGGTCTGACCTTCACCCTCCCCTGTAACAAAGGCTAGCCGGGTAGGTACTTAAATTGGTAAAGACTCATGGGGTAACTGGTCATTAATGACCTATGCACATCACTTGGCGTGCATCTGATATGCGTGCCCGAAAAATAATGCACCAAAAATGAAATTACCGAAAAAGGCACGTGGTAACTGGGCAATAACTCCATTTTTTTGGCACATGTTGGGTGTGTGTAGATGCTTACACGGCTTAGTAAAAGCCCCCCTATATTTTGTATGATTTTTCATCAGGTTATATGAGGGGCTTAATTGGTCTGCCAGCCCGGAATGCTGTTAGCAACACTAGGGACTGCCTATTTCTTCATTTTCCATCTTGTAAGAAGGTTGTTCATAAACCTATGTATTATTCTAACTTTCCTTACCTTGCGACAAAATGGCAGAACTCTATACTCCCACAAATAAGGTTGGAAAGTAACATCTACAGAATTCGTAGAATGTCAAAAACCTTTTTGTTTAAAACATTTTACAACGATAGGATGTGATCTTATTCTGTATATTTTCTGTCTGCTTATGCTTTGATGATGTTATGCAAGTTGCATAACCTATAAATGTACTCACTCTGCTGCTCCCCAGTATCGCTCCACACTCGTCCATCCCTACACCCCTTCCCGTGCACTCCGCTCCATGGATAAATCCTTCTTATCTGTTCCCTTCTCCACTACTGCCAACTCCAGACTTTGCGCCTTTTGTCTCGCTGCACCCTACGCCTGGAATAAACTTCCTGAGCCCCTACGTCTTGCCCCATCCTTGGCCACCTTTAAATCTAGACTGAAAGCCCACCTCTTTAACATTGCTTTTGACTCGTAACCACTTGTAACCACTCGCCTCCACCTACCCTCCTCTCCTCCTTCCCGTTCACATTAATTGATTTGCTTACTTTATTTATTTTTTTTGTCTATTAGATTGTAAGCTCTTTGAGCAGGGACTGTCTTTCTTCTATGTTTGTGCAGCGCTGCGTACGCCTTGTAGCGCTATAGAAATGCTAAATAGTAGTAGTAGTAGTAGTAATCACCACATCTCCAAAGAACAAAAGTCTGCACATTGACAGCAATCAAAAAGATGGGATGAACCTCATAGACAACGACTCAGATTGAAAAGTTCATCTACCTACCTAATCTAACAAAAGAAAGCTATCTACGCCAGACAATGACTCTTAATCCTGTCAGATACCTTCTGGATATATATCACAGCAGATAGCTAGACAGGAACTCTTATGATGTCATTAAACATGTGACTCATTACCATGCTCCATCTCAAAACTTGATGGAACTAGTTTTCAGCTATCCCTGAGTTTTCATTGGATCAAATACACTCCACCTGACTTCAGCCTATGGCCCAAAAAGAAATTATAAAACCCTGGAATATTCTCGGTTCGCTCTCTTTCCTCTCTGCTGCTTCCTGATCTGCACTGAATCCCTGGGTCTTGCTGGACTTCACATATATCCAAGATAAGAATTTCTCCAGGCTCCAGCAACAACTGTGCAAGAAAAAGACTTCTTTTCCTGCAAGGATCTCCTTCATCACTCCAACCAGCAGCCTCCATCAAAGTGAGTTACTATTAATCCAGCCCAATTTATAATTCAGACTTTCTAATCTTGTGACACATTTCCCTTGTGTAAGATCCCTCAATACTGCCTCTTTTTAATATTAATGCATTACCTGTATTGTAAATAAACATTTTAAAGTTAAATATCTGGTCTTTATGTTTTGAGTGCATGTCCTTATTAAACCTTACAGCACAGGTTAATGTAATTCCCCAAATATATCCTTTCATTCCCCTTTTCCGATTTCTTTCTTTTTTTTTTTTTTACATCTTACTATCATTTTTACATTTTCAATTACTCAGAATTCTGAGAATGGCCACATCAGACTAGGGGTATGATGCAGAAAGCTTGCCGGTCTAAAGTAAACATTATTTAGCATCTAATGCACAAAGGGGTTCTGTATCTCTTTTACCATTTACCGCAGCAGCTACTGATAACCCTATGCATATGTATTACAACAAGCTCATCAGTATTAAAATGAGCATTTCCAGCAATGTACTCAGCTCCTACCTTTAAAGTGCAAACTTTAATGGCAGGTCTGGAGCTGTCGTTATGAGGGAGCAGTTTACATACACTATATAGTGCAAGCAGACTGGACCCCCATCCCCAAAACTTTAAGGTATCCCTGGTGGTCCAGTGGATCCCCCTCTCGAGCCCCCCCACATCTAAACCTCCCTGGTAGTCCAGCGGACCCCCTCCCGACCAGTGGCGTAGCCACAGGTGGGCTGGGGTGGGCCAGGGCCCACCCACATAGGGCTCAGGCCCACCCAACAGTAGTACACATTTAGCAGTAGCTGGAGGGGATCCCAATCTCTGCCAGCTGAAGACTTCCCCCTGATGGTAACAAAAATGCTACTCTCCACGATACTGGCACCTGCACATTCTCAGTTTTCAGCGCCTGCCTGCTGCAGACTGCCAAGGTGAAGAGAAGCATTTTTCCACCAGCTGAGATATTTTTTGGGTGGGGCGGAGAACACTTGGTGCCCACCCACTTCTTGCCTAGGCCCACCCAAAATCTGCTGTCTGGCTACGCCCCTGCTCCCGACTCCCTTGCCTCCTCCCGGAACAAAAAAAAAATCCCTGTTGGTCCATAGGACTCCTTCACGAGTCCTCCCCCCCCCCCCCCCCCCCACAGCCCAAAAGCCTCTGTGGTGGTCTGACTCCCACCCCCCTTCACATACCTTGAGAGTTGGAGGCAAAAAACAAAACGAATCCCAGATGGAGGCCATACAAATATTTTATTTAAAGATCAGTGCAAAAAGGAGAAGTGGTGTGGATCCATAAATAAGTATGAACCAAAAAACAGAATGGATCCCAGATGAAGGTCAGAGAATGGGCTGAGTGCCACCATTTTGAGACAGGTATTTTTTTTCCGGTACTGTTCTCTACAGCACCGGAGTTTTGTGCATCGAGCCCTACGAGTTCTGGAGAAATAATCTCCCCTCCCTCCTCAAAATACAGCCTAACGCACTTCTGTGGGAGTTGTAACTTCTGTAGCACAGAACAAGTGGGGAGAAAACATGCACAGCAATGCCAGTTTCCGCGGTATAGTAAGTTTTAATAAACATAGAGGCACATTTTCAAAGAAACTTAGACATACAAAGCTACGTGGAGGGCATTTTTGATAGGACATCTAAATCCAACGTTGGATGTTTTGCTGAAAATGTCTAAAAATCAAGGGGCCCTTTTACTAAGCCGCGTAAGCATCTACGCACGCCCAAATGGAGTTACCGCCCGACTACCGCATGGCTCTTGTGGTAATTTCATTTTCGGCGCATGTCCGATACGTGCGTCTGAAAAATATTTTTTTTATTTTCGGCCATGCACCAAGTGGCATTTGGCGCGCATAGGTCATTACTGCCCGGTTATCGCACGAGTCTTTACCGCTAGGTCAATGGCTGGTGGTAAGGTCTCGGACCCAAAATGGATGCGCGGCAATTTTCATTTTGCCGTACATCCATTTTCGGCAAAAATTTTAAAAAGGCATTCTTTTACAGGCGCGCTAACAAATGGACTGGCGCACGCCCAAAACCCGTGCCTACACTACCGCAAGCCATTTTTCAACATGCCTTTGCAAAAGGACCCCCAAGTAGTGAAAATAGCCTATCTTCTTTCAAAATGACCATTTCCTAGATGATGTTGTGCTTACTACATCTTTTTGGACCATTAAAAAAAAAAAAAAAGTCCACATGAAAAACACACAAAATCAAGCTACTGGGACATAGGAGGAGTCAAGCTTTCCTAGCAGACTGGCCACACAGACATCCCACCAGAGCAGTGGAGAACTCTAGGTAGCACTGCAGTGGACTTACACATAAAAGGTCCTAGGTACACATCTCACCATTACCCCCTTATATTGTATGGTGAGCTGTTCAAAACCCACATAAAACCTACTGGACCCAACTACATACCATTACAATAATAGTATCACAACAATGCAGGTTTCATCTATATGTGGGTACAGTAGTTTTTTTTTTTTGAGGGGGGGAGGGGGGCGGCTGGCCCTTTCCACCACAAGTGTAACAGGTAAGCGTGGATTATAGGCCTGGGTCACCTTCTCTACAGTGCCCTGCACCCACCACTAGGCTATTCCAGGAACCTGGCTTGCTGCTCTAATAGGACTGGCCATAACATCTGAAGCTGTCACAGAGGCTGGTATGTACTGTTTCATTTACATTTTTGCAGGGTGGGAGGAAAGTGACCACTGAAGGAGTAAAGGGGTGTCATTCCTTTGTTCCTGCAGCGGTCATCTAGGGCACTTTTTTGTGGCTTATCTATATAAATAATTCTCACCTCCAACATTCTGAAGCTCACTCTGTGGGAGGGAAACAGTGCTCACTCTTACTCATGCTCAGCCACACCCCCGACCCGCCCTCAGCCACGCCCCTTCCGGACATAATTCGCAACCCCAACATTCTAAATGAAGCCTCCAACCGGAAGTTGAGGCATCGAGACCGCTTTTTCCCCATTTCTGTGTGCCCCGCCCTCGTGTCGCAACATCATGACGACGACGGCAGAGCACTGACACTGACACTCGACGATGGCGCACCGCTGACACTCCCTTTCCCATTGCCCCTCAATGCCTCCTGCCGGTCCCTGGCCCGCCCTCCCTCTCTCCCCTCCAACTTCCAGCACCGCCCTTGGACCCGCACCACGCTCTCTCCCTCCCCCCCTGGCCCCCTCCTTACGTCGCCACTTCCCCTCTCCATTCTCCACCCCCCGAGTTCGCCGCTTCCCCTCTCTAACCCACCCCCCCCCCGAGGTCGCTGCTTCGCATCTCCTCCAACCTCTCCCCTCACAGTCAGCGCCAACACAAACACGGACACAGCGACTGAAGACCGGAGCACCTCCTCCTGCAGCCGATCGACGACTTGGAGGCAGATCCCGGTGCCCCCTCGCTCCGACCTACATCTGCCGCTGCTTCCCCCGTATAAGCGACATCCCGGCAAACAACCTCCCCTCCCAGCACAAACATGGAGGGGGGCACCAGAACAATGGGTGGGAGGGAGTGAGGGCCAACGCAAAGACGGACACAGCCACTAACGCAACAATACTGACACAGGGAAACGGAAAACTTACGATCTTAATGAACAACAGCCCTCCATTGCAGGACACTGCCTGTAGGTCCCCTATCATATACTCTTCACAGTAAAAAGGACTGATTCACCACATCACGGGGAAGGGGGGTCCTCACACCACATACACAGACACTCTGAAACATACACACTACACCAACAACCTTGCTACCGCCCATTTCATTTCAGCCAGAAACGGGCCTTTTTCACTAGTTTGTTAATAAAACAGGTCTAGACCAAAACTTCCAACTTCTAGTCCTGGATGTTTTTTTTTTTTTTCCCATTATGGCAGAAAAAACAGTCAAGTTAGGAACGCCCAGATCCCACACTTAACAAGCCCCTGACCTGCCCCCTTGTGATTTGAATGCACTTCTGACGGACTTCATAGAAAAACATCTAAAACTTGGTTTTGAAAATATCAATTTGGACGTTTTTGTGAGAAAAACACCCAAACGCAGATTTATACCACTTTTTGGATGTTTTTCTCTTTTGAAAATGAGCCCCATAATAACCTATGGAACTTTGTAAATCTAACGGCTTTGAAAATAAGCATCATGACAGCACATAAAGAACTGTACAGTCCATCCAGTTTGCCCGACAAGATAAACTCATAGTATAAAGTGTAACGTGATACGACATACGTACACTTGAGCTTGATTTGTCCTTGTCATTTTCAGGGCACAGACTGTAGAAATCTGCCCGGCACTGGCCTAGTTCTTCGGTTACTGGAGCTGAATCCGTCCAGCCATGATCAGGGCACAGACCTTAGAAGTCTGCCCAACACTGGCTTTACTTCCCAATTACTGGTGTTGCCATCTAACATCTGCTAAGCTTGTTTAGTTCCACGCCTTCTATACAGGATTCCTTCGTGTTTATTCCATGCATTTTCGAATTCCATTATCGTTTTCATCCCCACCGCCTCCCACGGGAGGCCATTCCAGGTATCTACCAACCTCTCCATGAAAAAGTACTTCCTGATATTATTCCTGAGTTGGATCCCCTGTAATCTCAATTCACGTCATCTAGTTCTACCACTTTCATGCCTCTGGAAAAGGTTCATTTGTTAAAACCTATAAAATGGAGGCAAAGTCCATAAATTGCTATTAGAGTAGACATGGGGAAGCCACTACATATCCCTGTTGTTAGAAGCTTGGAATCTTGCTCCTTTTAGATTTATTTATTTATTTATTTATTTATTTATTGCATTTGTATCCCACATTTTCCCACCTTTTTGTGGGCTCAGTGTGGTTTACAATAGGATATGAATAATAGAAATACATTTGTTACAATTTGGTTATGGATTACATTGTGCAAAGATATACGAGACATTCAAATATCAAATTAGGAATATGACAATGGGACATCAACATAGAAATAATTGGAAGGGGACAATGGGAAGCTAAAGGGTAGTGTTAGACAAAGACATATGGAGGGGCATAATTGAACGAAAACGCCTATCTCCATGGGCGTTTATCTCCAAGAACGGGTCCGTGAAGGGGCGGACCAAACCGTATTTTCGAAAAAAATAGACGCCCATGTTTTATTCAACAATGTGTGAGCTGGGCGTTTTTGTTGTTCAGCGATAATGGAAAATGAAAGCGCCCAGCTCAAAAACGAATAAATCCAAGGCATTTGTTCGTGGGAGGGGCCAGGATTCGTAGTGCACTGGTCCCCCTCACATGCCAGGACACCAACCGGGCACCCTAGGGGGCACTTTTACAAAAACAAAAAAAAGGTGAAAGAGCTCCCAGGTGCATAGAACCCTTCCCTTGGGTGTTGAGCCCCCCAAATGCCCCTCAAAACCCACCGCCCACAAGTCTACACCATTACTATAGCCCTAAGGGGTGAAGGGGGGCACCTACATGTGGGTACAGTGGGTTTGGGGGGCTTGGACGACTAATAAGCATTAAGCAGCACAATTGTAACAGGTAGGGGGGATGGGCCTGGGTCCACCTGCCTGAAGTCCACTGCACCCCCTAACAACTCCTCCAGTGACCTGCATACTGCTGTCAGGGAGCTGGGTATGACATTTGAGGGTGAAAATAAAAAGTTGAGAAACTTCATTTTTTGTGCTGGGAGGGGGTTAGTGACCACTGGGGGAGTCAGGGGAGGTCATCCCCGATTCCCTCCAGTGGTCATCTGGCCATTTAGGCCACTTTTTGGGGCCTTATTCGTGAAAAAACAGGGTCCAAGAAAAGTGTCCTAAATTCTAGCTAAAAACGCATACTTTTTTCCCATTATCGGTGAAATGCGCCCATCTCTGTTCGGCAGATAACCACACCCCAGTTCCGCCTTCGCCACACCTCTGACACGCCCCCATCAACTTTGTCCACATCCGCGACGGATTGCAGTTGAAAACGTCCAAAATCGGCTTTCGATTATACCGCTTTATTCGTTTTTGTGAGATAAACGTCCATCTCCCGATTTAGGTCGGAACTTGGGTGTTTTTCTCATTCGATTATAAGCAGGATGGTGTCCATAGTTCCATGGATAAGTGTATGATAGACTGGGGTGAGGGATGAGGGATCAAAGTGGATTCTGCCAGGTACTTATGATCTGGACTCGCCATTGCTGGAAGCATGATGGACAATTAGTCTGACCCAAAATGGCTATTCTTACAACACTTAGATGTGCAGTCACCCCGTGAGCCTACTGAAATTTCTATAATCTGTTTGTCATTTGACTACTTTGCACAATTACAAAGCATAAAATTGTATTGCTTTGTAAATTGTAGTGCTCTCCTGTCTCCCTGACTCTCACCTATCCACCCCCATCCTGTTAGACTGTCACTGAAATGCTTTGATGTTTCACTCATCCCCTGTCTCCATGCATATAGACTGTCACTGAAATGCTTTGATGTTTCGCTCATATATACTGTCATCTACCAACATTTGCTTATTTCCGATCTGACGAAGAAGGGCAACCTTCGAAAGCTAATCAAGAAATGTATTAAGTTATGTCCAATAAAAAAGGTATCATCTTATTTCCTTTTCCATGTTTTATTTTGTTTTATTTCTATTGATTACCTTTAAAAGTGGACTCACATGGCTACCACACCTCTCTACACAATTTGTGCAATCTGAAAATTTATTCACCTCACTCACTACTAACTTTTCCAGATAATTTTAATTTTAAGAAGCACTAGTCCAAGTACAGATCACTGGAACACTCGTCTATTTACTTTTATCTGTTCAGAAAGCTGATCCATGAGGCCTACTTCGCTTATTATCTATTAAATAGCTTTCAAACACAATAGGGCATACCTCAAATCTCAAGACTTTTTAATGTCCATAAGAAGTACCTCATTATGGACAAGTGCCTTCTGAAAATCCAGGTATACTATCAACTGGCTAACCCTTATCAACATGCTTATTAACACATTTTTTTTAAAGAAATCTAACATGGGCATGTCAAGATGGCGCCAAGAACGACGGGTTGTAAGATGCTCCAACAAGACTGACTCAAATCTTTTTCTTTCGTATCAAAATGCCTCATTCAAAACGTAAAGGGGTGCTGAGGTTAGTTCCCCCGCCTACCTCAGTCTCCTCGCCGATTCAATCAAGTTTGGAGCGATTCTTCCCCGGGACTCCTCAAGCATTGAGAGGAGTGGAGCCCATAGCAGGGATATCCGGAGAAGCGGATCCACTGCGGGGAAATGAGACGTCTCTCCCCCCCCCATCATTGTCGTCAATTCCTCCATGTCCAACGTCGACAGCGATCCTAGAGGGAATCCAAACCAACACCGGAAGTGTGACGGGGGAGACTGCCCTGCGGGGAACTAGGTGCGCTGCAAGGTACGCTGAGACCAGAGGTTCAGGATTTGCCTACAGAAATCCTCGGGAGAGGTAAATACTCTTAATATAAAATCTGAAGAACTAAAAACCACAGTTGAATCAGTTAAACATGAACTGACTTTGAGAGTTACAATTTTACAAAATGAAGTAGAACAAATTCAAGAATTTAAAGCAACAGTACTGCCCCGCACTATCCCCGCCTCCCACTACCGGCTCTGCTATCCAATCTCGGTTAAGCTGTTCAGAAGGAAAGGATCCTCAGGAGCTTAACCGAGATTGGATAGCAGAGCCGGTAGTGGGAGGCGGGGCTGGAGGTTGGGAGGCGGGGATAGTGCGGGGCAGACTTATACGGTCTGTGCCAGAGCCAGTGGTGGGAGGCGGGACTGGAGGTTGGAAGGCAGGGATAGCGCTGGGCAGACTTATACGGTCTATGCCAGAGCCGGTGGTTGGGAGGCGGGGCTAGCGCTGGGCAGACTTATACGGTCTGTGCCAGAGCCGGTGGTGGGAGGTGGGGATAGTGCTGGGCAGACTTATACGGTCTATGCCAGAGCCGGTGGTTGGGAGGCGGGGCTAGTGCTGGGCAGACTTATACGGTCTGTGCCCTGAAGAGCACAGGTTATACACAAAAGTAGCACACATGAGTTGTCTTGTTGGGCAGACTGGATGGACCGTGCAGGTCTTTTTCTGCCGTCATCTACTATGTTACTATGTAAAGACAACATGGACATACGAAGGAAAATAGAGCAGACAGAAAACAATAACAGCAGATTAAATCTACGCCTGTTGAATTTTCCTAAACTACCTGGGATTAGCCCACTGGACTTATTTAAAAGATTCTTAATAGAAAATTTAAAAATACCACAAGAAGCTATTTCCCCAATTAATAAGATCTTTTATACTCCTAACAATCCCAAGGGAGCAGAAAGAGAAGGAAAAGGTGTAGAAAATTTCAATATTGATTTAAACAACATATCTGCAATTCTAGAACAATCCCTGGATAACGTAACGGAAAGGGCTACATTGGTAGTTTCTTTTGTCTTTGCACAAGATCTGAACTCAATCATGTGACTTTATTTTAAGAATACTACCTCTCAATTTGGAGGCGAGAACATTTGGATATATCCGGATGTTACTAAATTAACACAACAGAAGAGGAAAGCATTCCTGTCTACGAAAACCAGAACAATAGAATTAGGAGGCTCATTTTGTTCTTGCCTATCCCTGCAAATGTATAGTTAGGTTGGGACAAACAAAATATGTTTTTTTTTTCTTACCTGAACAGCTGGAATCTTTCCTGGATTTAAAAACTAAAATAACACTATTGTATGATTGCAAGAATAATGGGGAGTACGGCACCTTAGTCTAATTTATTTTTATTCCTTATAATCTTCGCTATTCATTACCGCCCTCCACAAGATAGTGGTCTAAGAAAGCCATTTAAATGTTGATTTAATGCGATGATATTTTTATATATTTTGCAATGTAATTTTCTTTTGAATCGGAGGCTGTATTTCACTTGACAGGAGTACACGGTTAAAGAATTTTAAATCAATCAATAAATAATAATAATAAAAGAGATCTAACATATCGTAAAACAAGAGTTCCCTTTCCTAAATTCCTGTCGGCCCTGCTAACATGTTTAAACCACAGGACAAATCCCTCCTCTCAGTACCCTTCTCCACCACCGCCAACTCCAGGCTCCGCCCATTCTGCCTCGCCTCACCCTACGCTTAGAATAAACTTCCTGAGCCCTTACGCCAAGCCCCCTCCCTACCCATCTTCAAATCCTTGCTCAAAGCCCACCTCTTCGGTGTCGCTTTCGGCACCTAACCTTTATACCTTTCAGGAAATCTAGACTGCCCCTATTTGACTGACTGTACATTTGTCCTTTAGATTGTAAGCGCCTTTGAGCAGGGACTGTCCTTCTATGTTAAATTGTACAGCGCTGTGTAACCCTAGTAGCGCTTTAGAAATGTCAAGTAGTAGTAGTAGTAGTATGTTGCTATTCCACTAGCAACATTCCATGTAGAAGGCTGCGCAGGCTTCTGTTTCTGTGAGTCTGACGTCCTGCACGTACGTGCAGGACGTCAGACTCACAGAAGCAGAAGCCTGCGCGGCCACATTGGTGATCTGCAAGGGCCGACTTCTACATGGAATGTTGCTCCTATTGGAGATTGCTTGGAATCAACTTCCTGAGCCCTTACGCCAAGCCCCCTCCCTACCCATCTTCAAATCCTTGCTCAAAGCCCACCTCTTCGATGTCGCTTTCGGCACCTAACCTTTATACCTTTCAGGAAATCTAGACTGCCCCTATTTGACTGACTGTACATTTGTCCTTTAGATTGTAAGCTCCTTTGAACAGGGACTGTCCTTCTATGTTAAATTGTACAGCGCTGTGTAACCCTAGTAGCGCTTTAGAAATGTCAAGTAGTAGTAGTAGTAGTAGTATGTTGCTATTCCACGAGCAACATTCCATGTAGAAGGCTGCGCAGGCTTCTGTTTCTGAGAGTCTGACAGACTCACAGAAGCAGAAGCCTGCGCGGCCACATTGGTGATCTGCAAGGGCCGACTTCTACATGGAATGTTGCTCCTATTGGAGATTGCTTGGAATCAACTTCCTGAGCCCTTACGCCAAGCCCCCTCCCTACCCATCTTCAAATCCTTGCTCAAAGCCCACCTCTTCGATGTCGCTTTCGGCACCTAACCTTTATACCTTTCAGGAAATCTAGACTGCCCCTATTTGACTGACTGTACATTTGTCCTTTAGATTGTAAGCTCCTTTGAGCAGGGACTGTCCTTCTATGTTAAATTGTACAGCGCTGCGTAACCCTAGTAGCGCTTTAGAAATGTCAAGTAGTAGTAGTAGTAGTAGTATGTTGCTATTCCACGAGCAATATTCCATGTAGAAGGCTGCGCAGGCTTCTGTTTCTGAGAGTCTGACGTCCTGCACGTACGTGCAGGACGTCAGACTCACAGAAGCAGAAGCCTGCGCGGCCACATTGGTGATCTGCAAGGGCCGACTTCTACATGGAATGTTGCTCCTATTGGAGATTGCTTGGAATCAACTTCCTGAGCCCTTACGCCAAGCCCCCTCCCTACCCATCTTCAAATCCTTGCTCAAAGCCCACCTCTTCAGTGTTGCTTTCGGCACCTAACCTTTATACCTCTCAGGAAATGTAGACTGCCCCTATTTGACTGACTATACATTTGTCCTTTAGATTGTAAGCTCCTTTGAGCAGGGACTGTCCTATGTTAAATTGTACAGCGCTTCGTAACACTAGTAGCGCTTTAGAAATGTCAAGTAGTAGTAGTAGTATGTTGCAAACAATTTTTTCCAAGAAAATTCCTGTCATTTTGTCCAGATCACTCCAAAAGCCCTATTTAAAAACTGGCACTGCACGGGCTACCATGTAATTTTCAAGAGCTACAGCTGATAGTAATGGAAGGTTAATTATTAATAGGTCTGTATTTCATTTTTGAGTTTCTTCTGTCATGATGATCATTTACTCTTTTGTTTGGAAATTTGCTTTATTACGTATTCCTGACTTACCATGATTTGCTTCAATTACCCTGAATCATCACCATCAAAGAATATTCCTAGCAAAACTATCTCCCTGACATCCTTCTCAGTAAATTAAATTATTTGCTTTGTTCTTTTTTTGGGATGGCCTTGTCCCCAAGCAGTCCAACTGATTTCCACACACTTTATTGCTGTAAATGTTTATTCATTTGTTTAAAACAAAAATGTTTATACCATGTATACAGAAACCAACCTGTTCATTTGTGTGTGTTCTTGAAAGTTTTTTTTTTTTTTTATGAATTTTCGTTTGTATGGCAAGCTTTTTTAAAATTCTCTTTTGGCCTGTTTTATTAAAGCCCTAAATCTAACTTGCCAGTGCTTATTATCTTTTCCATCTGCATTATTTGAATAGGCTTATCTTTTAAAAAATAGCTTTATCTTTCTTACCTCATCATTTAACCTTGCTAGCAATCATTTCAGTCTTCCTTCGATCACTCTTAATGCAGGGAATGCATCTAGATTGGGCTCCATGTCATATGCAAGATTAAATATTTGCAACTACTACTTTTAATTTCTGTGGAGGAGTGGCCTAGTGGTTTGGGTGGTGGACTTTGGTCCTGAGGAACTGAGTTTGATTCCCACTTCAGGCACAGGCAGCTCCTTGTGACTCTGGGCAAGTCACTTAACCCTCCATTGCCCCATGTAAGCCGCATTGAGCCTGCCATGAGTGGGAAAGTGTGGGGTACAAATGTAACAAAAATAAAATAGATACTATTGGAGATTCTACATGGAATGTTGCTACTATTGGAGATTTTACATGGAATGTTGCTATTCCACTAGCAACATTCCATGTAGAAGCCTGCGCGGCCACATTGGTGATCTGCAAGGGCCGACTTCTACATGGAATGTTGGAATAGCAAATTTAAAACGAATCGGAGAAAAGTTTTCTTCACTCAACTTAATATAATAAAACTCTGGAATTTGTTGCCAGAGAATGTGGTAAAGGCTTAGCGGAGTTTAAAAAAAGGTTTGGATGGCTTCCTAAAGGAAAAGTCCATAGACCATTATTAAACTGACTTGAGAAAAATCCACTATTTCTGGGATAAGCAGTATACAATGTTTTGTACTTTTTGGGGGATCTTGGCAGGTATTTGTGACCTGGATTGGCCACTGTTGGAAACAGGATGCTGGGCTTGATGGACCTTTGGTCTTCCCCAGTATGGCAATACTTATGTACTTATATAATAATAGGATCATCTTAGTCCAATTTCAGAGATGATAACAAAATCACCTTGAGCATCAATTATTCGATCTTTAATAATTACGACTTTAACAACCGATTGAGCACTGGCATAACCAACAGACAGAGAAAAATAAGAACAAGTAACGTTGCTTGACAGTGGGACTTTAATCAAGTGGCGTTCGTTACAAAAGGTTTTGGAGCCTTTTTTTAGTAAGATGTTGAGTAGAAGGCACAATGCTCGGATTGTTGTGATTCAAATAAATAGCAGCAAAACCAGAGGGATTCCTTTGGTGATAAGTTGGTCACCAATAAGGATAATAATATCTTGCAGCATCTATCACTGGCATAGTAAAATAGGAATCAAACCCATTAGTAGAATGAATTAAGTGTCTAGATAGAATGAGAAAAGAAATTAAACGATATAACAGTACTCTTAGCATTCTTTAAGGAATACTTTTAAACAAGCACTCAACGTCTGTGCGAAAGCAAATATATGATAAGAATAATAAAAAGAGTGGAGTGGAGGAGTGGCCTAGTGGTTAGGGTGGTGGACTTTGGTCCTGGGGAACTGAGTTTAATTCCCGGCACAAGCAGCTCCTTGTGACTCTGAGCAAGTCACTTAACCCTCCATTGCCTGCTGCATTGAGCCTGCCATGAGTGGGAAAGCACAGGGTACAAATTTATTATTCAGCTAGAATAATGATAACAGACCTAAAGAGTGAAAATACAGAGAAATAACAATGATGAGAGGCTTCCAAACACCGAGAAAACAAAATGCACTGCGGGTTGTGCCCCTTACACATGCCACTTTGGCGCAACACCCTAGAGATGGGCTGGTTACTATGGCCGACTCCTGCTGAAATCAGCAACTGCTCCCGCTATGGAAGCAGGAGTGACAGGAAACGACTGTGATTTCAGTCAGCGAACTGCAGCAATTTTAAAGCCCTAGAGAGGGTGCAGGGAAAGGGGAAATGGGACTTTATATACTGCCTTTCTGTGGTTTTGTTTTGCAACTACGTTTGAAGCGGTTTACATAGTATATTCAGGTACTTATTTTGTACCAGGGGCAATGGAGGGTTAAGTGACTTGCCCAGAGTCACAAGGCGATGCAGTGCGAATCAAACTCAGTTCCCCAGGATCAAAGTCCACTGCACTAACCACTAGGCTGCTCCTCCACAATATCCAAATTGCTGAGTTGAAATTTCACAGCACAGGAAGGATTCCGATGCCTCAGAGGTGGGCTGGTTACTAAGGCCACCTCCTGCTGACGTCAGCAACTGCTCCCGCTATGGAAGCAGGAGTGACAGGAAACAGCCGTGAGTTCAGTCAGCGAAACTGCAGCAATTTTAAAGCACTAGAGAGTGTGCAGGGAAGAAGTGAATCCAAATTGCTCAGTAACCAAAGTTTGAACAATAATAATCCTATCGCTTACTCATAAGTAGCCTTGAGTCTTTTATATCTGCAAATTGGCTTTAGCTGGTAATTTGGGGTGAGGGCGAAAAAGACCCTAAATAAAACATTAGAGACTCAGCCCCAGAGAACACTTATGTGTAGCTGTGGTACCGTATTCCCATAAACAATTGATTGTGCATATATTTGGAGAATAATAAAATAAACATATTTGATTGCTTGTATATTCTTTGGAGTCTCTTGAATATTCTTTGGCCGCCTTCAAATCCGGGCTAAAGGCCTACCTGTTTGATGCTGCTTTTGACTCCTAACTTGTCACTTGCTCGTAACCTTTATCTTGTCTTCCTCTCTTCAATAGTCCCTTTTCCTTATGTGTTCTTCTGTCTGTCCTACCCTTATCCTTATTGTTCCTGTCTGTCTCTCCTGATTTAGAATGTAAGCTCTTTTGAGCAGGGACTGTCTTTTCTTCATGCTCAATTGCGAAGCGCTGCGTACGACTGGTAGCGCTATAGAAATGATTTATAGTAGTAGTAGTAGTAGTAGAAGCTTCCCTTGCAGATCAGCAACGCGGCCGCGCAGGCTTCTGTTTCTGTGAGTCTGACGTCCTGCAGGACGTCAGACTCACAGAAATAGAAGCCTGCGCGGCCGTGTTGCTGATCTGCAAGGGCAGGCTTCTACATGGAATGTTGCTAGCGGAATAGCAACATTAACATTCCATGTAGAATCTCCAATAGTAGCAACATTCCATTTAGAATCATTCCTATGTGTCCTTCTACCCTTATCCTTATTGGTCCTGTCTGTCTGTCCTGATTTAGATTGTAAGCTCTTTTGAGCAGGGACTGTCTTTTCTTCATGCTCAATTGCGAAGCGCTGCGTACGACTGGTAGCGCTATAGAAATGATTTATAGTAGTAGTAGTAGTCTCAGATATAGCAGTACTTTTGTATAGCAATGTTCTGTACTCCCAGTGAGATATCACTGATCTGCTAATTGTACAAATACTTGATAAGAACTAAGGTATCTAATTAATTTCCTAACTGATGCAGCCTTGGGTGATTTATTTCCTCCTAAGTATCGGTGGATGAACCTTGCTCAAAGCCCATCTCTTCAATGTCACCTTCGGCACCTAACCATTTCACCTCTATCCAGGAAATCTGGACTGCCCCAATTTGACTGTCTGCACATGTTGTCCATTAGATTGTAAGCTCCTTTGAGCAGGGACTGTCCTTCTTTGTTAAACTGTACAGCGCTGCGTAACCCTAGTAGCGCTTTAGAAATGTTAAGTAGTAGTAGTATATTGGGAGGGGTAAATTCACCCTAAAAAATACAGGGGGCAAAAGGGATAAGGGGACAAAGAACTTTTAGTAGGGGAACCCATAATTTTTATAGGGTACTTACATGACAGCAGTAGGCAGGAGGAGAGAAGTACCTGGACTGAATGCATTGCTGCAAGTGCACTGCAGTCAGGACACCACCAGTTAGCTCAGTAGCACAACTCCACTAGTAAACTTGTTTTCCCATGTGGAACCAGAGCAAGCAGCAAGTGTTGAGCGAGAGAAGGATTGCTGATAACAGCTTCTGATTGGTGGTAACCTACCCAGGGGCGTAGCCAGACACCCAAGTTTGGGTGGGACTGGACCCAAGGTGGGTGGGCATAACTCCGCCTTGTCCTACAAGTGATTTGGCTTCTCTCTCTCTCGCCTGCATACCATATGGTCTTTCAAACATCCCCTCTCCCCCATATACCTTTTAAATAGCAGATTTTCACCGGCAGCAAACAGTTGTTGGGAGTTTTTGGCTGGTGGGGCTTGGGGTCCCTGCCAGCCACATTATAGGTGTGCTGCTACTTGGTGGGCCTGGGCCCACCCCAGCCCACCCTTGGCTACGCCACTGCTTTGGGGTTCTACATGGAATGTTGCTACTCTTTGAGATTCTGCATGGAATTTTGTCACTCCTTAAGATTCCAGAATCTTGCTATTCTTTGGGGTTCTACATACAGTAGAATGTTGCTACTCTTTGAGATTCTGCATGGAATTTTGTCACTCCTTAAGATTCCAGAATCTTGCTATTCTTTGGGGCAGGGGCTTAGCCAGACACTCAAGTTTGAGTGGGCCTGGACCCAAGGTGGGTGGGCAAAACTCCGCCTTGTCCTACCAGTAATTTGGTTTCTCCCTCTCTCGCCTGCATGCCATATGGTCTTTCAAACATCCCCTCTCCCCCGTATACCTTTTAAATAGCAGATTTTCACCGGCTGCAAACAGTTGTTGGGAGTTTTTGGCTGGTGGGGCTTGGGGTCCCTGCCAGCCACATTATAGGTATGCTGCTACTTGGTGGGCCTGAACCTAAAGTGGGTGGGCCTGGGCCCACCACAGCCCACCCTTGGCTACGCCACTGAACCTACCACATGACTGCCATGATGAGTCCGAACAGCTGATGCTATTCCTTCTCTCCCACCCTCCCATAGTTCTCCATTTCTTCTGCACGTGCTCCAGCCCCCTCCCCTGGTTTTGTTCACGCTGACATGTGATGCTAGTGTATTTCTGTGCTGCTGTTCTAGTCGAGACACAAAACTACATACATAATAGTGTAAAAACAAACATATTACAAATACGTATCATGACAAAACTCTTCCATCAATATGCTTAGGAATAGCAGCATGTCCAGGCTAATACTTTCCGGCTAATTCCATTCAAATGGACCTGATAATAGCTTGCAAGAGCCTCACACATAAGTGCAGGTATTTTATAACTTGCATGCATGCTCAGAATGTAAACACAGACATAACCTTACAGAATAAGGTGAAAAACGATGTATTAATACCCCACTAGCAAAACTTCTATCAAACCATAACCTTAACCCTTACATATATGCCGATGATGTAACGATATATATTCCTTTTAAACAAAACATCAACGAAATCTCTAACGAAATCAACCAAAGTCTATACATCATGAACACCTGGGAAGATGCATTCCGACTGAAATTGAACGCAGAAAAAACTCAATGCCTCATACTAACCTCCCAATACAACACAACAAAATGTACTGCTATCAACACACCTAAACTAAACTTGACAATTTCAGAAAATTTAAAAATCCTTGGAGTAACAATCGACCGCCACCTTACACTTGAGACTCACGCGAACAACACAACAAAAAAGATGTTCTTCTCCATGTGGAAGCTGAAAAGAATAAAACCAATCTTTCCAAGATCTGTCTTCCGCAACCTGGTACAATCACTCGTATTAAGCCATCTGGATTACTGCAACTCATTATACGCAGGCTGCAAAGAACAAATAATGAGAAAACTTCAGACAGCCCAGAATACAGCAGCCAGACTCATCTTCGGAAAACCAAAATACGAAAGCGCAGCACCATTATGCGAGAAACTACACTGGCTCCCACTCAGGGAACGTGTCACCTTTAAAATATGCACATTAGTGCACAAAATCATTCACGGTGAAGCCCCTGCATACATGTCTGACTTGGTAGACCTGCCACCCAGAAACGCCAAAAAATCATCCAGAACTTTCCTCAACCTCCACTTCCCTAAGTGCAAAGGCATAAAGTATAAAGGACTACATGCTTCAACCTTCTCCTACAAGAGCACGCAACTCTGGAACGCACTGCCACGCGGCCTGAGAGCGGTCTATGAGTTGACAGACTTCCGCAAACGATTGAAGACCTATCTCTTTGACAAAACATACCGCAAGGATCAAAACATATAAATCCCATATACATCATAACAATGCCTCAAGATATTACCCCACGTACTCCACTTCCCCGTACTCTCTCCCATTCAATATCTACCCACAGATAAAAACTGTCTACCCCATCGCTCACTTGCTATTATTCGATCACCGTAGTAATTCCCCTACATCATATCCTTAGTTTCTACGCCCCAAAGGCGACTGATCTGACTCTGTCTTCCTTAACTATTCACAATGTAACCCATAATCGTAATGTAAGAAACTGTATTTCCATCATTTACAATGTATTGTAAGCCACACTGAGCCCGCAAATAGGTGGGAAAATGTGGGATACAAATGCAATTAAATAAATAAATATTTCTGAACATCTCGGTTGTATCTACCAGTTGGTCATGGATGCCCTATTAGTGGAACACTGGCTTAAATCTAAACGTACGCTTGAGGAACTGAAATATTTAGTTTTAGAAGTAGTCTCCACCATGAAGGGGATGGGGAGTGAGTGGGGAAAACTCCAACTTGTAACTGCCCCTGATCACATCCAGGACCCACTGGATGGAGGCGGCACTCTCTCACAACAACTATCGTGCAAAAAACAATGATGGATTTATATCTGTAACACTGTCACTCCCCCATGGTTTGAACTTTGTGGTGGAATAAAAGGCATACCTTTCACTGGATGGCATCTGCTGTTATATGTTTGTGGGAACTGTCTGAGCTATGTATGGGGTTCAATTGTTTTTCCATTTTATCCTTGCAGAGATTTTGAAAAGGACACATCTGCACTGTTATGGCAGGGGTCTCTCTGAAGCAGCGTCTACAAAACATGGTCCATGTCAGGGACCGTAAACAGTGAAGTGAAGTTGATTTTTTATCTTTAAAGGATTCTTTATGTTAATTGCAGCTGTTAGGAGTGGACTTAGATTATTATATACACATTTTAGTACTTTTCAGTTTTTCACAAAATGCAATGATTAAAATTGAGACATATGGAGGCTCATATTCAAAGCATATAAACTTACAAAGTTACATAGGTTAGTATGGGGCTCATTTTTGAAACAGAAAAACGTCTAAAAAATGGTATAAAGCAGCATTTGGACAAATTTCTCACAAAAATATCGAAATCAGTATTTTCAAAACCTATTTTTCATATGTTTTTCTATGCTGTTCTTCTTCAGGGCGTCCAAATTGCAAAGGGGTGTGTCAGAGGTGTATTAAGGGCAGGATTTTGGCATTCCTAAGACTTGTTTTTATAACGAATAAGGCACAAAAAGGTGCCCTAAATGACCAAATGACCACTTGAGGGAATCAGGGGTGACTCCTCAATAACCCCCCCCCCCCCCCAGTGGTCACTGACCCTCTCCCACCGCCCTAAAAATTATTATTATTATTATTTATTGCATTTGTATCCCACATTCCCCCACCTATTTGCAGGCTCAATGTGGCTTACATAGATTTGTTAACATTGTCATTGCAGGATATCAGATACAGTTAGTAGTGTGTAGCGATTCGGAAGGGAAGAAAGAAGAAGGGAGAGCGTGGTTAGGGTAGTTATAGAAGGTAGGTGTTCATAATTGAGTGGATTGGTGAGGTGACTTAGTGAGGCTATGGGTTTTCATTGTAGGCCTTGTTGAAGAAGAATGTCTTCAGAGATAACGTGAATAAAATATGACTTACAAGCTGTAATGACAGCCTCAGATGTTAAAGTCAGGCCTATTACACCAGCATGCAGGTCCCTGGAGTAGTGTAGTGTCAGTGCAGTGCACTATGGAGTGGAGAACTCAGGTCCCTATCTCCCTCTGTCACATTTGTGGTGGAAACTGCGACCCATCCCAAAGTCACCAAAACACTACTGTGCCCACATATAGGTGTTCCTTCACCCATAAGGGCTATTGTAGTGGTGTACAGTGGGGGGTAGTGGGTTTTGTATGGGTTTTGGAGGGCTCAGGGGATGATAAGGGAGCTAAGGTGAAATGTGTACCTGGGAGCATTTTTATGAAGTGCACAGAAGTGCCCTCTAGGGTGTCCCACTGCTCTCCTGGGATGTCTGGGGGACCAGTCTACTAAAAATGCTGGCTCCTCCTAAATCCCAATGGCATGACTCTCTACATTTTGCACTTATTATTTTTTTTAATGGACCAAAAAACAAAACATCCAAAGCATAAAACCTTGATCGAAACAGTATTAAAAAAAAAAAAAAAAATAGACTTTTTCTTTAACAAAAATTACCTTCTTTCTTATTCGGATTTTGGGCATTTTGGGCTCTTTTTCTGAAGGGGGGGGGGGGGCTGAAAGTGATTGTGAAGAGGGAGATAGTGTGTCGCTTCAGCCGAAACCCAAACCCAAATTTTGGGCCTGTTTTGTTGGAAATCTAAAACTTGGTTGGCCTCTACTGTAATCTCAGTGAAGTCCAAGACATTGTAGCCACCTTAAAGGGAAGGGCCTGGGACTAGAAATGTAATTCCAGGACAGAGAACCTGAGGAATCTCTGGTGTGGCTCCCAGAAAGAAATCTGTAAATAGCCCTCCTCGTAATCCAGTTTTATCAGGAACATGGAGACAGGCACAACTGCAATAATGGACTTCAGTATCTTCATCCTGAAATGAGGAACTCAATGCCCAATTCATGGCCTTCAGATCCAAAATGGGTCAGAAGATACCCTCATTCTTCAGCATTACAAAATATATGGAATAACAATCTTTTCCATGCTCCTGAGGGGGCTAGGAACCACTGCTTCGAGGTCTAACAGATTCTAAAGAATGGTGGGCATGGTGTGCATCACTGTTCATTTGGCAGGAGAATGACAAAGGTACACTATAGAGTGGTTAGACAGTGAGTGGGAAAGTTCCAACTTATAACGGCCTTGATCACATCCGGGACCGACTGGTTAGAGGTGACATGGGTCCATTCCTCGAAAAACAGCCAGCCTACATCCTATCAGCTTCACCAGGAAATGGACCTCCCAACACACACTGAGGACTCTGGAAGGACCTTGCAGGCTTTTGTTCTTGAGATCCCTTTCTTCACTCTAAATGAATGGACCCTCATGTCTGGAGAGCTGCACAGAGCCTGCTCTACCAGGATTTTAGTGCCACACTTCTTGGAAGTGTGACTTTCTGGTCCCCTGAAAGGACCTGTAGAAAAGCAGTACCACGGAGGAATTGTCACCATCCACCGTCGCCCTGTATTCCTCCTCCAAGAGGTCAACAAGAGAGAAGGACCTAGCAAGGGAGGATGCCAAAGACCTTTAGTCTCACCCATCATTTCCAGATGCTACTGACAGACCATTTTCCTCCAGTGCCACCAGCCTCACTCTTTGTCACGGACTATGGCTTAAACAGGCCAGGGGTCCCTACAACCCTATGTGCCTAATATAGAAGGAAGGACTTGTAGAGCAGCAGCACAGATACTGGGAAAAAATATCACACAAATTTTATTTATTTGTTACATTTTTATCCCACATTTTCCCACCTATTTGTAGGCTCGATCTGGCTTACATAGTACCGGAGAGGCCTTTGCAGGCTCCGGTGTGAACAAATACAGGGTGATGTTATGGTAAGATCAAGTTCATGTGGCACAGCCACCAGGGCCGGTCTTAGCAAGTGCGGGGCCCTATGCAGACCAATTTGGTGAGGCCCCATCCTAGCCCCGTCCCCACTGTAGTCCCGCCCCCATCCTAGCCCCGCCCCTACCCTAGCTCCACCCCATTGATAAGATTATTCCATTTTTAGAACATTTTTTATTTATGAAATTTCAAATAAAGACAAATGAAGCTAAACTTGTACAAAAAAACTGATTGAAATAATAAGCACAATGCTATCATGAAACCTCCCCTCCCCAGAAATTATTCAGTTCAAGTCCACTACAATTAGTAGTTCCAATTCTCATAACAAAGGAGAATAAAGGAAAAATATTAAGAAAAGATTCAGTACTTTCAAATTCCCCTATTACTCTGTAACCCATATATGCAATAAAATAAAAATGAAATGAAAAGATATACAATAAAATAAAGTGATGTGTGAAATATAATGTACAATATAAAAACATATAGACCACCAAGGTATTAAAATTGTTTTAAAATATATACCACACCTCTCTGACTCAAGAAGACTCCGACTCTGTCTGTCATCCATAATTGTCTGACAACACACAGAAAAAAAATAAGTAAAAACAAATTGTCACAATTAATACCTTATACACCAATATACCAGCCATATGGAAAATGCAGACCGTCAACAATATGAAGCTAGCAAGGGATCATAATAAGGGATCACAATTCTCATGTAGAGCCACAAAACACCCTTTTAGAGGTAGTGTGTCATGATTTAGGTTCTACACCCTTTCTGGTGTTTGGTGCCACCTTAGTAAGGCCAACACACAATCTCTCCACTGCAAAACACTATACACAAACTTGTGCAAAAACTCACTCATAACCTTAACAAACCATAAACAGCACTAATTCCAAGGACAGAACGAGCTACAACCTTATGCGTGGCGTGGAAAGGCAACTGTAATTACACCTGGCTCTAAAACACCAGTGCACAACCTAGTGAAAAAAAACAAACAAAAAGGGATTCAAACTATACGCTAGCAGAATACTGCACCTTCCTTGATCACACCTGAAAAACACATGAAGGCAAAATACTGAACTGGAAAGTTACCTCAAGAAGTCAGACTCAGCATACAGCAATACTACAAAAATTGAAACGTACATGAAAAATATCACAGATGCACATTTCCAAAAACTGACATATTCCAATTAATAAATCCTGAATAAAATAGTTTTTTCTACCTTTGTTGTCTGGTGACTTTGCATTTCTGATCATGCTGGCTCAGTATCCGATTGTGCTGCTATCTGTCCTCTTAACTCCGTTTCCAGGGCTTCCTTTCCATTTATTTCTTTACTTTCCGCCTTTCTTCTTCATTTCTTGCCCTACATCCGTAAGTAAAAGCTGGGTCCTCCGCAGACTTGACTGTCCAGTGGATCCAGCTTCTGCCTATTTTCTATATCCATGTGCACTTTTTCTCCTCTCTTCCTTTTCCCTCACCTCATCTCCTTCCTCACTCTTCCCTCGCCTCCATCCATGTCCAGCATTTCTTCTCTCTCCTCCATCCACCCATGTCCAGCGACCCTCCTGTCCCCCCTGCCATCCATGTCCAGCAACCCCCCCGTCCCCTCTGTCCTTCCCTGCCATCCACCTATGTCCAGAAACCCCCCTCCCATGCCATCTACCCATGTCCAGAAACCCCCCTCCACTGCCATCCACCCATGTCCAGAAACCCCCCTCTCCTGCCATCCACCCATGTCCAGCGACCCTCCTGTGCCCCCTGCCCTCCACCTATGTCCAGAAACCCCCTCCCCTGCCATCCACCCATGTCCAGCGACCCTCCTGTGCCACCTGCCCTCCCCTGCCATCCACCTATGTCCAGAAACCCCCTCCCCTGCCATCCACCCATGTCCAGTGACCCTCCTGTGCCCCCTGCCCTCCCCTGCCATCCACCTATGTCCAGAAACCCCCCTCCCCTGCTATCTCCCCATGTCTAGCGACCCTCCTGTGCCCCATGCCCTCCCCTGCCCTCCACCCATGTCCAGTGACGCGACTCTCCTCATTCCCCTGCTCCCCCTCCCTCCAGCCACCTGAGCCCCCCTCCCCGACCAGCCAAACGACCCTCTTCTACCACCCGACCTGCCGGCACCTCACCTGACCCAGCATTTTAAAAAATCTACAAGCAGCAGTGCTCGTGTCTGTAAAAGAAGAAAAATCGCTTCGTCCATTGGCCGGCCTTCCCTCATGTCCCGCCCTCTGATTTAACTTCCGCAAGGGCGGGACATGAGGGAAGGCCGGCCAATGGACGAAGCGATTTTTCTTCTTTACAGACGCGAGGCACCAGTCATAACAGTCATGGTCTAAAAATCTCTTATAAACTGCTCCTCTTTGGCAACTCTTTGATGGAGAAGACATATAGTTAACTCTCAAATTGAAAAAGGAAAGGAGAGCAACATCATTTTCCTTTTTCACAAAAATAAAACAATCATTCTCCTATTAACACCATGGGAGATGGAGGGGATGGATCAAGTGGGCTCATTATGCTGCATAAGCCCTATGAAATAGCACGGCAGCAACAGAAAGAGGTGACGAGAGATGGGTGATGTTTAGAAGGGTACAAGGGGTATACTACCTCCAAACTATATTTGTTTCTTGCTTTGGTGTCCCTCTTGACTCAGCAACTGAGTCCCGACTTTCTTTCTTGCTCCTGGTACTGATCTGCCGATCAACTCCTAACTCAGCTCAGGACTAGTTTTTGGACTGTGTGGTCTAAGTGGCTGTGCAGGGCACCCACATGAGGGTAATTCTATAATAGGGTACCTAACACAAGAGGGTAAGTAGCCACCTATTTCAAGTCTAATCTATAAAGAAAAGAAGTTGCCTACTTCTTTACAGAGTACTAATGCAAGTGGCAGAAAATATGCCTTCATTTAAAGTGCAGTCACTACCACCAACCTATGGCTGATATAAATGCTCTCACCTAGATGTTAGGAGTGGCCTAGTGGTTAGGGTGGTGGACTTGGGTCCTGAGGAACTGAGTTCGATTCCCACTTCAGGCACAGGCAGCTCCTTGTGGCTCTGGGCAAGTCACTTAACCCTCCATTGCCCCATGTAAGCCGCATTGAGCCTGCCATGAGTGGGAAAGCGCAGGGTACAAATGTAACAAAAATAAAATAGATACTATTGGAGATTCTACATGGAATGTTGCTATTCCACTAGCATCATTCCATGTAGAAGGCTGCGCAGGGCTTCTGTTTCTGTGAGTCTGACGTCCTGCACGTATGTTCAGGACGTCAGACTCACAGAAGCAGAAGCCTGTGCGGCTACATTGGTGATCTGCAAGGGCTGACTTCTACATGGAATGTTGGAATAGCAACATTCCATGTAGAATCTCAAATAGTAGCAACAGTGGAGGAGTGATCTAGTGGTTAGGGTGGTGGACTCTGGTCCTGAGGAACTGAGTTCAATTCCCGGCACAGGCAGCTCCTTGTGACTCTGGGCAAGTCACTTAACCCTCCATTGCCTGCCACATTGAGCCTGCCATGAGTGGGAAAGCGTGGGGTACAAATGTAACAAAAAAGAGGCAATTGTGATTTTATTATTCAGCTAGAATAATGATATCAGACCTAAAGAGTGAGAATACAGAGAAATAACAATGACGAGAGGCTTCCAAACACCGAGAAAGAAAAATGCACTACGGGATGTGCCCCTTACACATGCCCCTTTGGCGCAACACCTCAGAGATGGGCTGGTTACTATGGCCGACTCCTGCTGAAATCAGCAACTGCTCCCGCTATGGAAGCAGGAGTGACAGGAAACGACTGTGAGTTCAGTCAGCGAACTGCAGCAATTTTAAAGCCCTAGAGAGGGTACAGGGAAAGGGAAATGGGACTTGATATACTGCCTTTCTGTGGTTTTGTTTTGCAACTACATTCGAAGCGGTTTACATAGAGGGGCATAATCGAACGAAAACGTCTATCTCCATGGGCGTTTATCTCCGAGAACGGGTCCGTGAAGGGGCGGACCGAACCGTATTTTCAAAAAAAAATAGACGTCCATGTTTTATTCGACAATTTGTGAGCTGGGTGTTTTTGCTTTTCAGCGATAATGGAAAATGAAAGCGCCCGGCTCAAAAACGAATAAATCCAAGGCATTTGTTCGTGGGAGGGGCCAGGATTCGTAGTGCACTGGTCCCCCTCACATGCCAGGACACCAACCGGGCACCCTAGGGGGCACTTTTACAAAAACAAAAAAAAAGAGCTCCCAGGTGCATAGCACCCTTCCCTTGTGTGTTGAGCCCCCCAAATCCCCCTCAAAACCCACTGCCCACAACACTACACCATTACTATAGCCCTAAGGGGTGAAGGGGGGCACCTACATGTGGGTACAGTGGGTTTGGGGGGTTGGACGACTAAGCATTAAGCAGCACAATTGTAACAGGTAGGGGGGGGGGTGGGCCTGGGTCCACCTGCCTGAAGTCCACTGCACCCCCTAACAACTGCTCCAGGGACCTGCATACTGCTGCCAGGGAGGTGGGTATGACATTTGAGGGTGAAAATAAAAAGTTGTGAAACATCATTTTTTGTGGTGGGAGGGGGTTAGTGACCACTGGGAGAGTCAGGGGAGGTCATCCTCGACTCCCTCTGGTGGTAATCTGGTCATTTAGGGCACTTTTTGGGGCCTTATTCGTGAAAAAACAGAGTCCAGGAAAAGTGCCCTAAATTCTAGCTACAAACCCATACTTTTTTTCCATTATCGACGAAAGGCGCCCATCTCTGTTTGGGTGATAACCATGCCCCAGTCCCGCCTTCACCACGCCTCCGACACGCCCCCGTCAACTTTGTACGCTTCCGCGATGGAGTGCAGTTGAAAACGTCCAAGTTTGGCTTTCGATTATACCGTGTTATTCATTTTTGTGAGATAAACGTCCATCTCCCGATTTAGGTCGGAACTTGGGTGTTTTTCTCGTTCGATTATAAGCAGGATAGTATATTCAGGTACTTATTTGTACCAGGGGCAATGGAGGGTTAAGTGACTTGCCCAGAGTCACAAGGCGCTGCAGTGCGAATCGAACTCAGTTCCCCAGGATCAAAGTCCACTGCACTAACCACTAGGCTACTCCTCCACAATATCCAAATTGCTGAGTTCAAATTTCACAGCACAGGAAGGATTCCGATACCTCAGAGGTGGGCTGGTTACTAAGGCCACCTCCTGCTGACGTCAGCAACTGCTCCCGCTATGGAAGCAGGAGTGACAGGAAACAGCTGTGAGTTCAGTCAGCGAAACTGCAGCAATTTTAAAGCACTAGAGAGTGTGCAGGGAAGAAGTGAATCCAAATTGCTCAGTAACCAAAGTTTGAACAATAATAATCCTATTGCTTACTCATAAGTAGCCTTGAGTCTTTTATATCTGCAAATTGGCTTTAGCTGGTAATTTGGGGTGAGGGCGAAAAAGACCCTAAATAAAACATTAGAGACTCAGCCCCAGAGAACATGTGTAGCTGTGGTACTGTATTCCCATAAACAATTGATTGTACATATATTTGGAGAATAATAAAATAAACATATTTGATTGCTTGTATATTCTTTGGAGTCTCTTGAATATTCTTTGGCCGCCTTCAAATCCGGGCTAAAGGCCTACCTGTTTGATACTGCTTTTGACTCCAAACTTGTCACTTGCTCGTAACCTTTATCTTGTCTTCCTCTCTTCAATAGTCCCCTTCCCTATGTGTCCTTCTGTCTGTCTTACCCTTATCCTTATTGTTCCTGTCTGTCTCTCCTGATTTAGAATGTAAGCTCTTTTGAGCAGGGACTATCTTTTCTTCATGCTGAATTGTGAAGCGCTGCGTACGACTGGTAGCGCTATAGAAATGATTTATAGTAGTAGTAGAAGCCTGCCCTTGCAGATCAGCAACGCGGCCGCGCAGGCTTCTGTTTCTGTGAGTCTGACGTCCTGCAGGACGTCAGACTCACAGAAACAGAAGCCTGCGCGGCCGCGTTGCTGATCTGCAAGGGCAGGCTTCTACATGGAATGTTGCTAGTGGAATAGCAAACGAATAAACAATATCAATGTCTCTGGTAACATTCAACTTCTTATAAACACAAACCAGGACTCTAAAGCCACCTGCTTCGAGTAAGTGCTATCACAAACAGTTATTTCACCTGTGTAATGTAGTAATATTTTTGTATATAGAGTACCCTCAGATAAAACCACCGTAACTGCAGTCAATGATGCTGCTAAAACGTGGTATAGCACTTCTTTCATTAGGTAACTCTAATTATGTTTTTGGGGGAGAGCAACCTCTGCTCACATTTTTTTATGCATCCCAAACACCACAGTGCTATAAAATCACTTATTCTTCTTTAAAAAATACATACACTAAGTGAAAAAAACTGTGCACTTATCTCGTAAGTTCTTGCCTCCCTGGCAGAACTGTGTTGCCTTGCTGAAACATTTAGCAATAGCCTTCCCCTGGAACCGCCCGACTCCGCGGGGTTTCAATCACTTTCCTCAGGGACAAAGGGTTAAGGCTGCATAAATCGCTTCTTCCTCTCTTTTTTTGTCTCAAGCAATCCACAAAACAAGGCAAAACCTGCTTTTTCTTTGTGGCTTATAAAGCATCCGCATCCATGAAAGGTCGGAAATGACGTCATTTTTTCAACTAGCTTTATGCAAACAATTCCAAGACTGACAGAAAGACGAATGGTTTACAGTCCTATAAGAGCCTTCCAAATCAAATAATAGTGTTCCATTCTACATTTTCATTGAGCCCCAAAGGGCTCATTGTTTTTAAAGTAAAGATCCACCACTGCTCCCGTCTGGCTAATGCCATAGTCCGGTCCATATTGTTCATCCAAACAGGAATGTGGTCAATAATAAACCACCGTAAATCTGCAAATGTATGTTTAAATTGTTCACAATGTGGAACTATAGGAGCTGTCATAGTTTTTGTGGATAATCTACTTTTATGTTCTATCAATCTTACCCTCATATGTCTGATAGTACGCCCTACATAAAACAAATGGCAGGGGCACTCAATGATGTATATTACAAAAGATGTAGTGCATGTCGTGTTATGTCTCAGTTGAAATGTTCTTGACGTTTGTCGGTGAGTCCACTGTGTCATAGAATAAGTCTGGCTACAAAATTGGCAAGAACCACAAGGTTGATGTGTACCACCCTCCGTATCCAAATTGTTATGTCTAATGGAGGTATGCACTAGTCGATCTCTGAGGTTTTTCCCTCGCGTATAAGCGATACATGGCTGTTCCGAAAAAATATTGTGGAAGGTTAACACCTGCCAGTGTCTGTTGATGATTTGAGCAATTTGAGGAGCCATAGTAGAAAAGCCCAACACGCATACCATCCTGTTTAAAGGTTCCTTGGGCTTGTCACAAAGCAATAGCGATCTCTGAGCAAACCACGCTCGTTTGTATGCTTGTCTAATACAGTTCTCAGGGTATCCACGAGTTCGTAGTTTATCCATTAATAACACGGCTTGATGTTTAAAAGATATATCTGTAGTACATATTCTCCGTAATCGTAAGAACTGGCCTACTGGTAAAGACCATTTCAACCTATGGGGATGATGACTATTAAACTGCAATAAAGTATTTCTATCCGTGGGCTTATGGTAAACTGTGGTGTATAAGCTGCCATTGCCCTTAATTATTTCTGTATCCAAAAATATAGCATGTTGTCTGTGTTTATTCATAGTAAATTTCAAATGGGCATCTTTACTGTTCAACCAATCAAAAAACTGATCTAAATGGCTCTCAGACGATGACCAAATAAAGAAAATATCATCTATGAATCTACCCCAATACAGGATATGGGTGATCCACTGAGAATCATATAAGTTCGTTTGCTCGAAATCGCTGACATATAAGTTGGCAATGCTGGGGGCTGATGCTGTGCCCATAGCTACTCCGGTGATTTGCAGAAAGAATGCTGACTCAAATTCAAAATAATTAGATTTTAAAACGAGAGTCGCCAAGGAATGTAAAAAAGAGGAAGGTATACGTTCAGTAGTCGGGCGCCTAGCAATCGTATTCTTTACAATGTTAAGGGCAAGATCCTGAGGGATATTCGAATACAACGATTCGATATCCAGAGTGACTAAAAATGTATCCTCCGGAATGTCCTTTATCTCAGATAGCTGACGCAAAAAATGGGCAGTGTCTCGAATATAAGACCTAGCCAAAATAACATAAGGTTGTAAAAAATAGTCCAAAAACTTGGACAGAGGTTCCAGAATAGTGCCACAGAGGGATACAATGGGTCGTCCAGGAGGTTTTGAAAGATCCTTGTGAATCTTAGGGACCGTATAAAATACTGGATTCCTAGGATTAATGACTTTCAAGAAACGTGATTCTGCTTTAGTGAGAAAGCCATTTTGTGTAGCTTGATCTACAATGTCAACAATTCTTGTAAATAACGTTGGACCCGGGTCCTGTAGTAATCGTTGGTAATATCTAACATCAAGGAGTTGTCGATGAACTTCCTCCAAGTATGTCTCCTTATCCTGGATCACTACCGACCCGCCCTTATCTGCTGGGCGGATGATGATCTTAGGATCCCTGGATAAAACTTCTAACTCTTTCCGTTCCACTCTTGTCAAATTATCATACCGTCGTCTACATTGTCCATAAGCGTGTTCTGTTGTTTCTAATTTTTCCACATCTCTAAGGACTAAAGCTTTAAACATCGCTATGTGAGTGTCCATCGGACCCGGAGGAATCCAGCGTGATTTAGGTCGAAATAAAGACTCATCATTTTGCAATGAATTTTGCTGAGAAAAAAATAATTTGACCTGTAAATTCCTAAAAATCCTAGCCAAATCGATCCTAGTCGAAAAGGCATTATGCGATGTAGTGGGAACAAACGAGAGCCCTCTTTCCAACACTTGCATTTGTATAGGAGTGAGGGGTCTCTGGGAAATATTAATTACGTTTGATTCCTGGAATGGCTGGATCGTGTAACTGGGCCCTGTGTCCCTAAAAAAACTGGAACAGATGGTATCGTCGATGTTGTCATATTGGATTGCATCATTTGCAACGAACCCTGAGGGATATTAACATTACTATGGGCCCCAACATCTTGATATTGTTGATGCTGATAACCCATATTCGATGTCATGACTCCTGGAAGAGAAGTTATAGGTGTAGGACCTTGAAAATGTGGTTGAAACATAGGTTGTTGTGTGTAGTATTGTTGCTGATTTTGATTTTGAAAACCCGGGCGTCGATTACCTCGTTGGCGTGAGCGTTTCCCTCTGCCGCCTCTACCTCGTCTGCGGTCACGGGATCGTCTCCCGCTATCGGAACTATCTTCCGAACTTGAGAAGGCTTCTGGAACCCCTCCAGGTTCATGATATTGGTCGTAATTGTTTGTTACTCCAAGCCAATTATATATGGGGCCAGCAGCATAGTCAGACTGGTCCCGCTGGAGTTTTTTTAATCTTGTTCTGTTTTAAGGTGCCATAATATTGATCTAATGCTGACAATTCAAAACTAAGTTGTTCCTCCGGTTTAAATGGAACTTCTGGTGTTTGAGATACAACTTGTAATTGAGAAATAATTCCTTCTGTATTAACCTGAAGTTCCTTAATTGTTTCTTGCGCTGTTTCAATCACTAACAACATCAGGTCCCTCGAGCACCGATTTAAAATGGCTGCCCATTTTTCCAAAAAAGGTATTTTGTCTCGAAAGATTTTAGGTTCTTTTTGTATTCGTAATCCTCTGGGTATTATGTGTTGTTTGACATATTCAATAAGCTGTTGTTCATGCAACTCCAATCTGACCATATTACGTCTATTCTGCATGTAAGCATTTTTTAAAGCCAAAAAATTTGTGTCCCCACAACTGGGAGTATGATGTCCTAATAATGATGTTTTCTGTAAAACTGACGTCACATATTCATCCGTGTATCCAAACATGGCTTGCCAATTAGATGCCATAATGATGTAATGATATATAAAGTCCTCCAACAGAAAACGAATAAACAATATCAATGTCTCTGGTAACATTCAACTTCTTATAAACACAAACCAGGACTCTAAAGCCACCTGCTTCGAGTAAGTGCTATCACAAACAGTTATTTCACCTGTGTAATGTAGTAATATTTTTGTATATAGAGTACCCTCAGATAAAACCACCGTAACTGTAGTCAATGATGCTGCTAAAACGTGGTATAGCACTTCTTTCATTAGGTAACTCTAATTATGTTTTTGGGGGAGAGCAACCTCTGCTCACCGACAAACGTCAAGAACATTTCAACTGAGACATAACACGACATGCACTACATCTTTTGTAATATACATCATTGAGTGCCCCTGCCATTTGTTTTATGTAGGGCGTACTATCAGACATATGAGGGTAAGATTGATAGAACATAAAAGTAGATTATCCACAAAAACTATGACAGCTCCTATAGTTCCACATTGTGAACAATTTAAACATACATTTGCAGATTTACGGTGGTTTATTATTGACCACATTCCTGTTTGGATGAACAATATGGACCGGACTATGGCATTAGCCAGACGGGAGCAGTGGTGGATCTTTACTTTAAAAACAATGAGCCCTTTGGGGCTCAATGAAAATGTAGAATGGAACACTATTATTTGATTTGGAAGGCTCTTATAGGACTGTAAACCATTCGTCTTTCGGTCAGTCTTGGAATTGTTTGCATAAAGCTAGTTGAAAAAATGACGTCATTTCCGACCTTTCATGGATGCGGATGCTTTATAAGCCACAAAGAAAAAGCAGGTTTTGCCTTGTTTTGTGGATTGCTTGAGACAAAAAAAGAGAGGAAGAAGCGATTTATGCAGCCTTAACCCTTTGTCCCTGAGGAAAGTGATTGAAACCCCGCGGAGTCGGGCGGTTCCAGGGGAAGGCTATTGCTAAATGTTTCAGCAAGGCAACACAGTTCTGCCAGGGAGGCAAGAACTTACGAGATAAGTGCACAGTTTTTTTCACTTAGTGATTGTATTTTTTAAAGAAGAATAAGTGATTTTATAGCACTGTGGTGTTTGGGATGCATAAAAAAATGTGAGCAGAGGTTGCTCTCCCCCAAAAACATAATTAGAGTTACCTAATGAAAGAAGTGCTATACCACGTTTTAGCAGCATCATTGACTGCAGTTACGGTGGTTTTATCTGAGGGTACTCTATATACAAAAATATTACTACATTACACAGGTGAAATAACTGTTTGTGATAGCACTTACTCGAAGCTAGTGGAATAGCAACATTAACATTCCATGTAGAATCTCAAATAGTAGCAACAGAATCTCCAATAGTAGCAACATTCCATTTAGAATCATTGCTATGTGTCCTTCTGTCTGTCCTACCCTTATCCTTATTGGTCCTGTCTGTCTGTCCTGATTTAGATTGTAAGCTCTTTTGAGCAGGGACGGTCTTTCTTCATGCTGAATTGTGAAGCGCTGCGTACGACTGGTAGCGCTATAGAAATGATTTATAGTAGTAGTAGAAGCCTGCCCTTGCAGATCAGCAACGCGGCTGCGCAGGCTTCTGTTTCTGTGAGTCTGACGTCCTGCAGGACGTCAGACTCACAGAAACAGAAGCCTGCGCGGCCGCGTTGCTGATCTGCAAGGGCAGGCTTCTACATGGAATGTTGCTAGTGGAATAGCAACATTAACATTCCATGTCGAATCTCCAATAGTAGCAACATTCCATTTAGAATAATTCCTATGTGTCCTTCTACCCTTATCCTTATTGGTCCTGTCTGTCTGTCCTGATTTAGATTGTAAGCTCTTTTGAGTAGGGACTGTCTTTTCTTCATGCTCAATTGCGAAGCGCTGCGTACGACTGGTAGCGCTATAGAAATGATTTATAGTAGTAGTAGTAGTCTCAGATATAGCAGTACTTTTGTATAGCAATGTTCTGTACTCCCAGTCAGATATCACTGATCTGCTAATTGTACAAATACTTGATAAGAACTAAGGTATCTAATTAATTTCCTAACTGATGCAGCCTTGGGTGATTTATTTCCTCCTAAGTATTGGTGGATGAACCTTGCTCAAAGCCCATCTCTTCAATGTCACCTTCGGCACCTAACCATTTCACCTCTATCCAGGAAATCTGGACTGCCCCAATTTGACTGTCTGCACATGTTGTCCATTAGATTGTAAGCTCCTTTGAGCAGGGACTGTCCTTCTTTGTTAAACTGTACAGCGCTGCGTAACCCTAGTAGCGCTTTAGAAATGTTAAGTAGTAGTAGTATATTGGGAGGGGTAAATTCACCCTAAAAAATACAGGGGGCAAAAGGGATAAGGGGACAAAGAACTTTTAGTAGGGGAACCCATAATTTTTATAGGGTACTTACATGACAGCAGTAGGCAGGAGGAGAGAAGTACCTGGACTGAATGCATTGCTGCAAGTGCACTGCAGTCAGGATACCACCAGTTAGCTCAATAGCACAACTCCACTAGTAAGCTTGTTTTCCCATGTGGAACCAGAGCAAGCAGCAAGTTGCTGATAACAGCCTCTGATTGGTGGTAACCTACCACATGACTGCCATGATAAGTCCGAACACCTGATGTTCCTTCTCTCCCACCCTCCCATAGTTCTCCATTTCTTTTGCAAGTGCTCTAGCCCCCTCCCCTGGTTTTGTTCACGCCGACATGTGATACTAGTGTATTTCTGTGCTAATCGAGACATAAAACTACATACATAATAGTGTAAAAACAAACGTATTACAAATACGTATCACGACAGAACTCTTCCATCAATATGCTTAGGAATAGGAGCACGTCCAGGCTGATACTTTCCGGCTAATTCCATTCAAATGGACCTGATAATAGCTTGCAAGAGCCCCACACATAAGTGCAGGTATTTTATAACTTGCATGCATGCTCAGAATGTAAACACAGACATAACCTTACAGAATAAGGTGGAAAACGATTTATTAATACCCATATTTCTGAACATCTCGGTTGTATCTACCAGTTGGTCATGGATGCCCTATTAGTGGAACACTGGCTTAAATCTAAACGTACGCTTGAGGAACTGAACTATTTAGTTTTAGAAGTAGTCTCCACCATGAAGGGGATGGGGAGTGATTGGGGAAAACTCCAACTTGTAACTGCCCCTGATCACATCCAGGACCCACTGGATGGAGGCGGCACTCTCTCACAACAACTATCGTGCAAAGAACAATGATGGATTTATATCTGTAAGACTGTCACTCCCCCATGGTTTGAACTTTTTGGTGGAATAAAAGGCATACCTTTCACTGGATGGCATCTGCTGTTATATGTTTGTGGGAACTGTCTGAGCTATGTATGGGGTTCAATTTTTTTTCCATTTTATCCTCGCAGAGATTTTGAAAATGACACATCTCCACTGTTATGGCAGGGGTCTCTCTGAAGCAGCGTCTACAAAACATGGTCCATGTCAGGGACCGTAAACAGTGAAGTGAAGTTGATTTTTATCTTTAAAGGATTCTTTATGTTAATTGCAGCTGTTAGGAGTGGACTTAGATTATTATATACACATTTGAGTACTTTTCAGTTTTTCACAAAATGCAATGATTAAAATTGAGACATATGGAGGCTCATATTCAAAGCATATAAACTTACAAAGTTACATAGGTTAGTATGGGGCTCATTTTTGAAACAGAAAAACGTCTAAAAAATGGCATAAAGCAGCATTTGGACAAATTTCTCACAAAAATATCGAAATCAGTATTTTCAAAACCTATTTTTCATATGTTTTTCTATGCTGTTCTTCTTCAGGGGCGTCCAAATTGCAAAGGGGTGTGTCAGAGGTGTATTAAGGGCAGGATTTTGGCATTCCTAAGACTTGTTTTTATAACGAATAAGGCACAAAAAGGTGCCCTAAATGACCAAATGACCACTTGAGGGAATCAGGGGTGACTCCTCAATAACCCCCCCCCCCCCCCAGTGGTCACTGACCCTCTCCCACCGCCCTAAAAATTATTATTATTATTATTTATTGCATTTGTATCCCACATTCCCCCACCTATTTGCAGGCTCAATGTGGCTTACATAGATTTGTTAACATTGTCATTGCAGGACATCAGATACAGTTAGTAGTGTGTAGCGATTCGGAAGGGAAGAAAGAAGAAGGGAGAGCGTGGTTAGGGTAGTTATAGAAGGTAGGCGTACATAATTGAGTGGATTGGTGAGGTGACTTAGTGAGGCTATAGGTTCTCATTGTAGGCCTTGTTGAAGAAGTGGTTAGGGTAGTTATAGAAGGTAGGCGTTCATAATTGAGTGGATTGGTGAGGTGACTTAGTGAGGCTATAGGTTCTCATTGTAGGCCTTGTTGAAGAAGTGGTTAGGGTAGTTATAGAAGGTAGGCGTTCATAATTGAGTGGATTGGTGAGGTGACTTAGTGAGGCTATAGGTTCTCATTGTAGGCCTTGTTGAAGAAGTGGTTAGGGTAGTTATAGAAGGTAGGCGTTCATAATTGAGTGGATTGGTGAGGTGACTTAGTGAGGCTATGGGTTCTCATTGTAGGCCTTGTTGAGGAAGAATGTCTTCAGAGATAACGTGAATAAAATATGACTTACAAGCTGTAATGACAGCCTCAGATGTTAAAGTCAGGCCTATTACACCAGCAGCTTCGCCAACAAGATTTTATAAAGGTCTTTTTCAAGACTATCCGACCCCAAGTTTTTTACAAGGATCACCAAGACTCCTGAGGCAGGCCTTCTGGCCGAAACACAGTTTTTCTTGTGTCGAGTCATTGAATAAAGTGGTTCTTTGGTATTTTATTTCCCGTTTTCCTGGAGTCATTGGTCCATTTCCCACTCTTTTTTTGTGCTGTTATTTTCACGTGGGAGTTTGTGTTCATCCACTTAGGTGGATTACTCTCTCCTATTACACCAGCATGCAGGTCCCTGGAGTAGTGTAGTGTCAGTGCAGTGCACTATGGAGTGGAGAACTCAGGTCCCTATCTCCCTCTGTCACATTTGTGGTGGAAACTGCGACCCATCCCAAAGTCACCAAAACACTACTGTGCCCACATATAGGTGTTCCTTCACCCATAAGGGCTATTGTAGTGGTGTACAGTGGGGGGGGGGGGGGGGGGGTAGTGGGTTTTGTATGGGTTTTGGAGGGCTCAGGGGATGATAAGGGAGCTAAGGTGAAATGTGTACCTGGGAGCATTTTTATGAAGTGCACAGAAGTGCCCTCTAGGGTGTCCCACTGCTCTCCTGGGATGTCTAGGGGACCAGTCTACTAAAAATGCTGGCTCCTCCTAAATCCCAATGGCATGACTCTCTACATTTTGCACTTATTATTTTTTTTAATGGACCAAAAAACAAAACATCCAAAGCATAAAACCTTGATCGAAACAGTATTAAAAAAAAAAAAAAAAAATAGACTTTTTCTTTAACAAAAATTACCTTCTTTCTTATTCGGATTTTGGGCATTTTGGGCTCTTTTTCTGAAGGGGGGGGGGGGGCTGAAAGTGATTGTGAAGAGGGAGATAGTGTGTCGCTTCAGCCGAAACCCAAACCCAAATTTTGGGCCTGTTTTGTTGGAAATCTAAAACTTGGTTGGCCTCTACTGTAATCTCAGTGAAGTCCAAGACATTGTAGCCACCTTAAAGGGAAGGGCCTGGGACTAGAAATGTAATTCCAGGACAGAGAACCTGAGGAATCTCTGGTGTGGCTCCCAGAAAGAAATCTGTAAATAGCCCTCCTCGTAATCCAGTTTTATCAGGAACATGGAGACAGGCACAACTGCAATAATGGACTTCAGTATCTTCATCCTGAAATGAGGAACTCAATGCCCAATTCATGGCCTTCAGATCCAAAATGGGTCAGAAGATACCCTCATTCTTCAGCATTACAAAATATATGGAATAACAATCTTTTCCATGCTCCTGAGGGGGCTAGGAACCACTGCTTCGAGGTCTAACAGATTCTAAAGAATGGTGGGCATGGTGTGCATCACTGTTCATTTGGCAGGAGAATGACAAAGGTACACTATAGAGTGGTTAGACAGTGAGTGGGAAAGTTCCAACTTATAACGGCCTTGATCACATCCGGGACCGACTGGTTAGAGGTGACATGGGTCCATTCCTCGAAAAACAGCCAGCCTACATCCTATCAGCTTCACCAGGAAATGGACCTCCCAACACACACTGAGGACTCTGGAAGGACCTTGCAGGCTTTTGTTCTTGAGATCCCTTTCTTCACTCTAAATGAATGGACCCTCATGTCTGGAGAGCTGCACAGAGCCTGCTCTACCAGGATTTTAGTGCCACACTTCTTGGAAGTGTGACTTTCTGGTCCCCTGAAAGGACCTGTAGAAAAGCAGTACCACGGAGGAATTGTCACCATCCACCGTCGCCCTGTATTCCTCCTCCAAGAGGTCAACAAGAGAGAAGGACCTAGCAAGGGAGGATGCCAAAGACCTTTAGTCTCACCCATCATTTCCAGATGCTACTGACAGACCATTTTCCTCCAGTGCCACCAGCCTCACTCTTTGTCACGGACTATGGCTTAAACAGGCCAGGGGTCCCTACAACCCTATGTGCCTAATATAGAAGGAAGGACTTGTAGAGCAGCAGCACAGATACTGGGAAAAAATATCACACAAATTTTATTTATTTGTTACATTTTTATCCCACATTTTCCCACCTATTTGTAGGCTCGATCTGGCTTACATAGTACCGGAGAGGCCTTTGCAGGCTCCGGTGTGAACAAATACAGGGTGATGTTATGGTAAGATCAAGTTCATGTGGCACAGCCACCAGGGCCGGTCTTAGCAAGTGCGGGGCCCTATGCAGACCAATTTGGTGAGGCCCCATCCTAGCCCCGCCCCCACTGTAGTCCCGCCCCCATCCTAGCCCCGCCCCTACCCTAGCTCCACCCCATTGATAAGATTATTCCATTTTTAGAACAGTTTTTATTTATGAAATTTCAAATAAAGACAAATGAAGCTAAACTTGTACAAAAAAACTGATTGAAATAATAAGCACAATGCTATCATGAAACCTCCCCTCCCCAGAAATTATTCAGTTCAAGTCCACTACAATTAGTAGTTCCAATTCTCATAACAAAGGAGAATAAAGGAAAAATATTAAGAAAAGATTCAGTACTTTCAAATTCCCCTATTACTCTGTAACCCATATATGCAATAAAATAAAAATGAAATGAAAAGATATACAATAAAATAAAGTGATGTGTGAAATATAATGTACAATATAAAAACATATAGACCACCAAGGTATTAAAATTGTTTTAAAATATATACCACACCTCTCTGACTCAAGAAGACTCCGACTCTGTCTGTCATCCATAATTGTCTGACAACACACAGAAAAAAAATAAGTAAAAACAAATTGTCACAATTAATACCTTATACACCAATATACCAGCCATATGGAAAATGCAGACCGTCAACAATATGAAGCTAGCAAGGGATCATAATAAGGGATCACAATTCTCATGTAGAGCCACAAAACACCCTTTTAGAGGTAGTGTGTCATGATTTAGGTTCTACACCCTTTCTGGTGTTTGGTGCCACCTTAGTAAGGCCAACACACAATCTCTCCACTGCAAAACACTGTACACAAACTTGTGCAAAAACTCACTCATAACCTTAACAAACCATAAACAGCACTAATTCCAAGGACAGAACGAGCTACAACCTTATGCGTGGCGTGGAAAGGCAACTGTAATTACACCTGGCTCTAAAACACCAGTGCACAACCTAGTGAAAAAAAACAAACAAAAAGGGATTCAAACTATACGCTAGCAGAATACTGCACCTTCCTTGATCACACCTGAAAAACACATGAAGGCAAAATACTGAACTGGAAAGTTACCTCAAGAAGTCAGACTCAGCATACAGCAATACTACAAAAATTGAAACGTACATGAAAAATATCACAGATGCACATTTCCAAAAACTGACATATTCCAATTAATAAATCCTGAATAAAATAGTTTTTTCTACCTTTGTTGTCTGGTGACTTTGCATTTCTGATCATGCTGGCTCAGTATCCGATTGTGCTGCTATCTGTCCTCTTAACTCCGTTTCCAGGGCTTCCTTTCCATTTATTTCTTTACTTTCCGCCTTTCTTCTTCATTTCTTGCCCTACATCCGTAAGTAAAAGCTGGGTCCTCCGCAGACTTGACTGTCCAGTGGATCCAGCTTCTGCCTATTTTCTATATCCATGTGCACTTTTTCTCCTCTCTTCCTTTTCCCTCACCTCATCTCCTTCCTCACTCTTCCCTCGCCTCCATCCATGTCCAGCATTTCTTCTCTCTCCTCCATCCACCCATGTCCAGCGACCCTCCTGTCCCCCCTGCCATCCATGTCCAGCAACCCCCCCGTCCCCTCTGTCCTTCCCTGCCATCCACCTATGTCCAGAAACCCCCCTCCCATGCCATCTACCCATGTCCAGAAACCCCCCTCCACTGCCATCCACCCATGTCCAGAAACCCCCCTCTCCTGCCATCCACCCATGTCCAGCGACCCTCCTGTGCCCCCTGCCCTCCACCTATGTCCAGAAACCCCCTCCCCTGCCATCCACCCATGTCCAGCGACCCTCCTGTGCCACCTGCCCTCCCCTGCCATCCACCTATGTCCAGAAACCCCCCTCCCCTGCCATCCACCCATGTCCAGTGACCCTCCTGTGCCCCCTGCCCTCCCCTGCCATCCACCTATGTCCAGAAACCCCCCTCCCCTGCTATCTCCCCATGTCTAGCGACCCTCCTGTGCCCCATGCCCTCCCCTGCCCTCCACCCATGTCCAGTGACGCGACTCTCCTCATTCCCCTGCTCCCCCTCCCTCCAGCCACCTGAGCCCCCCTCCCCGACCAGCCAAACGACCCTCTTCTACCACCCGACCTGCCGGCACCTCACCTGACCCAGCATTTTTAAAAAATCTACAAGCAGCAGTGCTCGTGTCTGTAAAAGAAGAAAAATCGCTTCGTCCATTGGCCGGCCTTCCCTCATGTCCCGCCCTCTGATTTAACTTCCGCAAGGGCGGGACATGAGGGAAGGCCGGCCAATGGACGAAGCGATTTTTCTTCTTTTACAGACGCGAGGCACCAGTCATAACAGTCATGGTCTAAAAATCTCTTATAAACTGCTCCTCTTTGGCAACTCTTTGATGGAGAAGACATATAGTTAACTCTCAAATTGAAAAAGGAAAGGAGAGCAACATCATTTTCCTTTTTCACAAAAATAAAACAATCATTCTCCTATTAACACCATGGGAGATGGAGGGGATGGATCAAGTGGGCTCATTATGCTGCATAAGCCCTATGAAATAGCACGGCAGCAACAGAAAGAGGTGACGAGAGATGGGTGACGTTTAGAAGGGTACAAGGGGTATACTACCTCCAAACTATATTTGTTTCTTGCTTTGGTGTCCCTCTTGACTCAGCAACTGAGTCCCGACTTTCTTTCTTGCTCCTGGTACTGATCTGCCGATCAACTCCTAACTCAGCTCAGGACTAGTTTTTGGACTGTGTGGTCTAAGTGGCTGTGCAGGGCACCCACATGAGGGTAATTCTATAATAGGGTACCTAACACAAGAGGGTAAGTAGCCACCTATTTCAAGTCTAATCTATAAAGAAAAGAAGTTGCCTACTTCTTTACAGAGTACTAATGCAAGTGGCAGAAAAATATGCCTTCATTTAAAGTGCAGTCACTACCACCAACCTATGGCTGATATAAATGCTCTCACCTAGATGTTAGGAGTGGCCTAGTGGTTAGGGTGGTGGACTTGGGTCCTGAGGAACTGAGTTCGATTCCCACTTCAGGCACAGGCAGCTCCTTGTGGCTCTGGGCAAGTCACTTAACCCTCCATTGCCCCATGTAAGCCGCATTGAGCCTGCCATGAGTGGGAAAGCGCAGGGTACAAATGTAACAAAAATAAAATAGATACTATTGGAGATTCTACATGGAATGTTGCTATTCCACTAGCAACATTCCATGTAGAAGGCTGCACAGGCTTCTGTTTCTGTGAGTCTGACGTCCTGCACGTATGTGCAGGACGTCAGACTCACAGAAGCAGAAGCCTGCGCGGCCACATTGGTGATCTGCAAGGGCCGACTTCTAGAATGTTGCTAGTGGAATAGCAACATTCCATGTAGAATCTCAAATAGTAGCAACAGTGGAGGAGTGGCCTAGTGGTTAGGGTGGTGGACTTTGGTCCTGGGGAACTGAGTTCAATTCCCACTTCAGGCACAGACAGCTCCTTGTGACTCTGGGCAAGTCACTTAACCCTCCATTGCCCCATGTAAGCTGCATTGAGCCTGCCATGAGTGGGAAAGCGTGGGGTACAAATGTAAAAAAAATACATAAATTATAAATACTATAATATATGTATGGGGTTTTATTTTGCATGCTCCACTCGTGCTCTGCCAATCTCCACCCGTGCACATTGCCTTCTAGGAACATACATGCCATTAAAACATGGTGCAAACTTTTCTACTAGTTGGTATTCTATAAGGGGTGATTTAGACATGTTCCCAATGCCTAAAACTAGATGGATCCCGACTCCTATGCCTACAGATATGCTGCCAAAGAAAGGGGGTTCTTTTACTAAGCCACAGTAAAAAGTGTCCTGCGGTAGTGTGGGCATGTGTTTTTGGCATGTACTGGGTCATTTCTTACCCTGGCTGGGGAAAAAAAGGTATTTTTTTTAATGGGGCAATAAATGGCCGTGTGCTAAAATTAAAAGAAGCAAGCGGCTATTTACTGTCTGAGCCTTTACCTCCACCCATTGACCTAGCAGTAAGGGCTCACATGCTACTCGTGCGGTAAACAGGCGGTGTGCACCAATGTGTCCAAGCTGCCGATGACTACCAGGAACCATCCCCCCCACATTAGTAAACATAAAATTATTTCTACCACGGGAAACAGTGCACGCCAACTTTGAATCTACTACAGGGCACCTGCGCTACCCCTGTGGCAATGCTGATTTGGCACGTGCTCCCTGTGCGTTAGCCCTACCGCTGCTTAGTAAAAAGCCCCCCGCATTTGCTGCTTCTAACCAGGCTAACACCACAGTTGCAATGCAATACCACATCTACAGGTCTGGCTTTTCCAGCAAGCACACTACATTTCTGGAATGGAGGAGTAGCCTAGTGGCTAGTGCAGTGGATTTTGATCCTGGGAAACTGGGTTTGATTCCCACTGTAACTCCTTGTGACTCTGGGCAAGTCACTTAACCCTCCATTGCCCCAGGTATTTATTCATCCATCCATGTCCAGCAATTCTCCTCTCTCCCCTGCCCTCCCCTCCTGTCCAGCGATCTCTTCTCTCCCCCTGCCCTCCCCTCCTCATCCAGTGATCTCTTCTCTCCCCCTGCCCTCCCCTCCTGTCCAGTGATCTCTTCTCTCCCCCTGCCCTCCCCTCCTGTCCAGCGATCTCTTCTCTCCTCCTGCCCTCCCCTCCTCATCCAGTGATCTCTTCTCTCCCCCTTCCCTCCCCTCCATGTCCAGCGATTCTCCCTGCCCACCCTCAGCTCCCTGACAGCTCTCCTCTCCATTCCTTCCTGCCCCCCCCCTTGCGCGTTTAACCATTTTACTTTCAGGCGCAGCAATGGCAGTGAAGAGGACAACACAGCAGGCTCGCCTCCAGCTTCTCCCTTTGCTCACAAAGTGTCCCGCCTTCTGCGATGATGTATTTCCTGTTTCCGCGAGGGCGGGACATTGTGTGAGCGAAGGGAGAAGCTGGAAGCGAGCCTGCTGTATTGTCCTCTTCACTGCCGTCGATGCGCCTGAACATAAAAAGGTTAAATGCATGGGAGGGGGGAAGGAACGGAGAGGAGGGCTGTCTGTAGGGGAGCTGAGGGCAGGAAGGAGGGACCGTCGGAGAGCTGCCTTGCACCAGCCCTGTAAATACTACAGTCTCACATACCTGAATAGACATACCACTTCTAGCCTCCATGTTATTCTTTCAATATGGAGGCTAAACACCGTCATGTTCATACTTATAGGCTCAGCCTCCTGGTCACCCGACCTTACTCGAACCAATCAAGTATCAGCATTCGTATTTGAGAAGCCCAATCAGTTTGAAGGTTCAGTCCACCAGGGTAGACCATACTCAACATAAAAATTCACCTCTGTTCCTTAAAATTTAAAAGCTTCTCTATATGTCCCCTTTTCCTACCCACTTGAATTTGCTCAAGCACACGCCAGAAATATTGCTTAGCGTGTGACCATTATCCATCCAGTGAGCAACTAATGAAGCCTGTCTGTTCTTACATGCAATACGCAATTTGTGTTCATTTAGACAAAATTTTATTTGATGCATCATTCTCCCTATATAAAGTAATTTACAGGGACACGGAATCATATATTATGACATTGCTTGATTCACAGTCTCGGCCCATGCTGTCAATTCCTTTCCCATATTAAGGGGTTTCTCTGCAAAACAACCATGTATTGCTAATACATCCCAATATTTATATATTAAAGCAGCAAGCAAAGAAATATGAATGGTATATGAAAAACTTCCACTATCTTACTACTACTACTACTACTACTTGACATATCACCAATTCGAGTACTATTACATTGTAACAAAGTCTCACGATGAGCAAATTTGGCCCTATAATATAAGACCTCTTCAGTAGAGAAAGTGGGAACCCACTCTCAACCAAACGACCCCATAAGGCTCTTACATGGTACTCAAATTCTGTCATTAATGAACAAATCCTCCTTATCCTTAAACACTATCTCACAGATAAGCTTACTCTCAATGAATACGGGTGAAAACTTGTAAATTTCAATAAAGTATTTTTTTTGTCACAGATTTACAATAATTACACCTATAGCAGAGATTTTGTTGCAAATGAGGGAAAAGTCTCAACTACTACGGCTATTTTCACACATAGGTGTTCATTATATAGCTCGTAGAAAAAGTCATCACTGACTCAAAAACCCTCAATTTTTGTATTTTCTTTTTTTGTTTCAATTATAATTACAACATATAAGCGTCTTTTTAAGACTTAAAAAACTGTTAAACGTATCAAAAAGCATGGAACTAATTCACTTATCTTGCCCAGTATTGCCGAATGTTTTTTTCAATGCTGTGCCAATTTATTCTTAATGAGGCGCTAGATCCAATTTAAGATGGGTAATGCACTGGTTCCTACGGTCCCGTTTCGAATGTCTTCATCAGGGAACCTGCTCACACCTGGAACACTGCGCCATGACCACTTTATCATCAATCTGAATCTTCTGTCTTCTGAAGAATTTTTTCAGAAGATACGATTTTCTTCAGAAGACAGAAGATTCAGATTGATGATTATCATTTATCACCAACTGTGCTAATTGCATCAAAAAAGTTGTGGATAGTCAAGTAGGGGGAGTGTGGACCTCTAAGTGTTTCCGAATAACCGCTAATGCTACATCCTACAGGACCATCTTATACAAAGATACTAAATGGAGAGACACAAATACCGAAGTGGGAGTCACATAAATGTCTTCAATATCTAAAAAAATGAGTAGTGTCCTTAATATATGAATGTAAAAATTTCACTTTAGGCTGTAAAAAAGAATCCACTAGTTTACTCAGAGGCTTCAAATATTGTATTCCTAGGTGATACTATAGGGTGTCCGGGGGGGGGGGGGGGGGGGGGGGTTACTTTGATGTTTGTGTACCTTGGGTACAAAGTAAATTCTCAGTGTACACGGACTTCTTAGGCACAAAAAAGCAATTTCTTTTGTAGGGATCAAGTTTGCTAAAAAAGAATTATCCACTATAGTTTTAATTTTATTCTGCAAACATGAAGTGTGTGTGTGTGTGGGGGGGGGGGGGGGGGGGGGGCAGTCTCCAACAACCAGTAAGTATCTCTATCCTGTAATTGTCAATTGGTCTCAGCCAAACAGGTAGTCACTGGTTGTACTGTAGTGGCTCCCCCTTTATCTGCTTTCATGATCATCAATTCATGGTTATCTCTAAGACCATAAAGAACTCGTCTCTAGGCTGAAGAAATGTTATGCTATTTTTTTTCATAGTTTTAAATTTTCCTTCCAACAAGGTCAAACCACGCATAATAAACGTATGATATGTGGAAACGGCTGGACCTAGAGAACCCATAGGTGTCCATGTAGCTTTAGTTCAAACAGAAACATATCATAAAATAATAGGAGCCAATGAAGAATTGAGTGAGCTGCTGGGCTGTTTTCCCAGCGTAAAACGAGTCACTGCAGAGGCTTTGATATGGTACGAATGAACAGTCCTCGCATGTGATAGAAGGTACTATGAGATTTTCAGCACTGGGTTCTTTTGAAGATATTCAATCCATTAATATCTTCATCTCTTCTGCTATCTGAAGACTTCTTGTTTCTCTTTGTTTGTTGATAATGAAATGAAATTTCCTGCTTTGTACTTTACGAGATGACAAACTCTACAAGGGCTAACCAGATCACTTGAGTCTCCACATACATGATTAACCACTGAGCTTCAGCAAGTGATCAACAACCTTGCAATCAACTGTTGACACAATGTGCTCCTCAAACAGTGAGGTTTGCATCTATTGTCACTAGAATCTAGTCTATCACTGTTCTGTAGCCACCAGTTGATATTTTTCCCAACTTTTCGTGTTAGTGGTAAGTCCTGGTTGAAGTTTTAATTCTGAGGAGACCAGTGAGAAAGAGGAGATCTAAGGAGATCCAAGTCTAAGGAGGCAGCCATCAACCAACATCCGCAGACACTTGTATGTTTATGTTGGCTTGATATACATATCGCCTTTCAAATTAAAATCAAAGTGGTTTGCAATTAAAAATGATAAAACTGTGAAAATCAGAAAAGAACTACAAACTTCATATAAAAGGAAAGAGAAGAATAAGAGAAGTCAAAAACTATTGCTGTTCACAGAGCCGACAGCATAATTAAAAATAAAATGCATATAAAATAACAAAATGAATAATAACAATTCCAGCAAGGAGTCCAATACTTGTCCTACATTTCAGCTTTCAAGTAGGTTCAAGATAAGCCTGGTATAGCAAGAAGTCTTTCAAGCTAAAAATCCATCCTTGAACAAAGTAGCTGTCACAACTACCATCATTTTTGTCTATATTCAGGGTGCTGTGGTAACACCAAAGGGAGGAGCACAAAATTGAAAATGTTGATTTAAGACCACAGACCTTAGACAGTACAGATTAGCCACTTTGAAAGGGATATGGAGGTAAGCTTCCATTAAGTCTAAAGTGGCAAGACACTCTCCTCGCATTCTAAACTACAATGAGAATTTTTTTTTAAATCAGACTTACCACTTCCTCTACATGCAGGGCCGCCGAGAGCCGGGGCCAGGCCCGGGACAAGACCGCCCCCGGGCCCCCCCCACCTGAGGTCGCGTCACGCCCCGCCCCCCCACCCGAAATCGCCGGGCCCCCCTCCACCCGAGGTCGCGTCGCACCCCTCCCCACCCGAAGTCGCCGGGCCCCCCCCTCCACCCGCTGCCGGGCCCTCCGAACTAACCTGAAGCGCCTTCACGTTCGCATCGCAGCAAGCAGCATCAGCAGGGCAGACCTCTCCTTCCTTCCGTGCCCCGCCCTCGCGGACGTTACATCAGGCGAGGGCGGGACACGGAAGGAAGGAGTGGCCTGCCCTGCTGCTGCTTGCTGCGATGCGAACGTGAAGGCGCTTCAGGTTAGTTCCGGGAGCTATGGAGGGCAGGCCGGACTGCAGCAGCGCCGGGCCCCCCCCCCCAGAGGCCCGGGCCCGGGGACTTTTGTCCCCCCTGTCCCCCCCTCTCGGCAGCCCTGTCTACATGCAGTGGTTAAGGTTGCCCAAACTATCTCCTGGAATCTAATCTAATTCAAAACTTTCTAGACCGCTAAATCCTTCTGGTCCTAAGCGGTTAACAATTGCCTAGCCCTTAAACAAAGCAGGTTAAAATACAATAAGAACATACGTATATAAGAATAGCCATACTGGGTCAGATAAACTGTCCATCTAGCCCACTATCCTGCTTAACTGAAAGACTACAAATACAGTTTAAAACAATAATCGCTAATACAATTCACATGCTACTTCACTACAGTTATAGACATTCAGAAATCTCTTTTAAAAAGATGTTTTCAATTTTTTTCCCTAAAAGTAAGATAAGAAGGACTCCGCCTTAGTTCCAATGGTAATTCATTCCAAATCAACAATGAAAAGGATGCCTTCCAACATTTAGTATATGTAAGATAGAGAATGACACAGAAAAAAAATGGGTCCCCACCCCATCCCCCCAGGCCCCATCTCCATCCCCACCCCGTCCCCGCAGGCCCCGTCTCCAACCCTGTCCCAATCTCGCCCCATCTCCGTGTACTGTGTTCTCATCTGCAGAACCTCGAACATTTATGATTTTATAATTAAATCTTTTTTTAAAAAGTATAAAAAGGAATATACTGTGCAACTGTTGCGTATAAATTACAAATAGAAAACAATAATAACAATGAGCAGCTATAATAAACCCTCCAACCTCAACCACCCTCTACCCTTCCAACCCCAACAATAGCTGACTTCTACTACCCCAAGGAATCCTAATCCAGTCTGTTAAAATGTCCAGGGGCACAAAATACAACCAATTCTGTATGCCCTATAGGGGGGAAATATGCCATAGGAAGCACTGTTATGTTTTTTTAATCTGTGGATGAATAAGAAGTCATCAACAATCTCAGGATTCAGTCTAGCTCTCCTGTCTTCCACAGTCCCTCCTGCAATAGAAGATGTCTTCTTAGAAGATGTGCTGATAGCAGGATGTACAGGATCCCCCATGCAAATTTTGTTAGCTATGGCCTGCATGTTTGCTTATTTTTCCAAAAAATAAAAATATTGTCTGAATGAATCAAACAAACATAAATAATAGTCCAGTTCATTAACAGGCTTCAAAGTACAAAGTGACAAGAGGACAAAGTTTGTCCCCATCCTTACGGGCTCTGTCCTCATCCCCTACCCTGTGGGATCTTGTCCCCGTCTCTTCTCCAACCCCGCAGGATCTGTTCCCACCCCATCCCCGCGGTTACCACGAGTTCCCGTCCCCGTGTCATTCTCTAAGGAAAGGAAATGATAGGAATACACTATGACTAGAACGACATGTACAAATAGAAGGGTGATCCAAAAGATCAACCATACAATGTGAAGTCAAACCATGAAAGGCCTTATAATCTAAGCACATGGCTTGAATAGAAAGCCAGTGAAGGTTACATAATAAAGGAGACACACTTTCATACTTTGCACATCCAAAGATCATCCTCGCTGATGCATTTTGTAATAATTGGTTAATAGTTTCTGGGAAATACCTGTACATATGGAATTGCAATAATCTAAATGAAAGAGTATCATAGCCTGAACCACTAGAGCTAAATGTTCACTGTAGAACGATGAATGGATAAGTCTCAATTGTTTTAACTTAAAAAAATATCTTCATCAATCCATTTATGTGAGGCTCAAAAGACAGAGTGGAATCCCATACAATCTCTAAAACTCAAGACTGCTCCACAACTTGCAAAATACTTTCATTACATAAAAGGACTGATGATGGAATATCAGCCACAGTATTGCAAAACCATATAATATTGGTTTCATCAGCATTCAACGTAAGCAGTTGGCTAGGAGCCCAAGCCTTAGCCCTCATCTACTATAATAAAACTCACCCTCAACGTTCTAAGGACACTGACGTCAGTGAAGCCAAGCCCTGACTTCCTTCAAAAAGGTTCGAAGGTTCGTGGTGGTGAAGCCACCAAAATCACTCCGGGCCCCGCCCTCGAGGGCGGAGCAATGGCAGAACAACGAAGGGGTTGGCAGGGAGGGAGGAAGGTGGGGGGGGAAATCACTCCAGGCCCCGCCCTCGCACCAAATGTCATGACATTGGGGCGGAGCAATGGCACAACAACGAAGGGGTTGGCCAGGGAGGGAGGGGGGTGTTGGGGACAAAAACCTTGCTAGCGCCCGTTTCATTTGCTCTGAAACGGGCCTCTTTACATAAAAGCGAAGATACTTACCTGTAGCAGGTATTCTCCGAGGACAGCAGGCTGATTGTTCTCACATGTTGGTCGACGTCCGCATCAGCCCAGGAAACGGAGCACATTTTTGAAACAAAATAAAAAGTTTTGCCCAGAGTCTTCTGGCGTGTGAATCACGCGCACTGCGCATGTGTGGATGACTTCCTGCGCATCGCGCGAGCGTGCCCCTTAGTTAAATCAAAAAGCATACAACAAACTAGTAACAACTCCAAAGGGGAGGTGGGCGGGTTTGTGAGAACAATCAGCCTGCTGTCCTCGGAGAATACCTGCTACAGGTAAGTATCTTCGCTTTCTCCGAGGACAAGCAGGTTGCTTGTTCTCACATGTGGGGTATCCCTAGCAACCAGGCTCACTCAAAACAATGGTCAATGGCACATTGGTCAATTGGGCCTCGCAAAGGCGAGGACATAACATAGATTGACCTGAAACCATAAACAACTAACTGAGAGTGCAGCCTGGAACAGAGCAAAAATGGGCCTAGGAGGGTGGAGTTGGATTCTAAACCCCAAACAGGTTCTGCAGCACTGACTGCCCAAACCAACTGTCGCGTCGGGTATCCTGCTGATGGCAGTAGTGAGATATGAATGTGTGGACTCATGACCACGTTGCAGCCTTGCAAATCTCTTCAATGGAGGCTGACTTTAACTGAGCCACTGACGCAGCAATGGCTCTAACATTATGAGCAGTGACATGGCCCTCTAGAGTCAGCCCAGCTTGGGCATAAGTGAAGAAAATGCAATCTGTTAGCCAATTGGAGATGGTGCGTTTTCCAATGGCGACTCCCTCCTTGTTGGGATCGAAAGAAACAAACAACTGGGCGGACTATCTGAAGGGCTTTGTCCACTCCACATAAAAGGCCAATGCTCTCTTGCAGACCAAGGTATGCAAACTGCTTTCGCCAGGGCGGGTACGAGGACGGGGAAAGAATGTTGGCAAATAAGACAATTGACTGGTTCAGATGGAACTCCGACACCACCTTCGGCAGGAACTTAGAGTGCGTGCGGAGGACTACTCTGCTATGATGAAACTTGATATAAGGTCCATGCACTACCAAGGCCTGAAGCTCACTGACCTTACGAGCCGAAGTAACAGCCACCAAAAAAACGACCTTCCAGGTCAAGTACTTCAGATGGCAGGAATTCAATGGCTCAAAAGGAGCTTTCATCAGCTGGGTGAGAACAATGTTGAGATCCCATGACACCGGTGGAGATCTGACCGGGGGCATTGACAAAAGCAAACCTCTCATGAAGTGAACAACTAAAGGCTGTCTAGAGATAGGCTTACCCTCTACACGGCGATGATAAGCACTGATCGCACTAACCCTTACGGAGTTGGACTTGAGACCAGATTCTGACAAGTGTAGAAGGTATTCAAGCAGGGTCTGTGTAGGACAAGAAAGAGGATCTAGGGCCTTGCTGACACACCAGACGGCAAACCTCCTCCATTTGAAAGAGTAAGACCTCTTCGTGAAATCTTTCCTGGAAGCAAGCAAGACTCGGGAGACACCCTCTGAAATGCCCAAGGAGGCAAATTCTAAGCTCTCAACATCCAGGCTGTGAGAGCCAGAGACTGGAGGTTGGGATGCAGAAGCAACCCCTCATTCTGGGTGATGAGGGTTGGAAAACACTCCAATCTCCACGGTTCTTCGTAGGACAACTCCAGAAGAAGAGGGAACCAAATCTGATGCGGCAAGAAGGGAGCAATCAGAATCATGGTTCCACAGTCTTGCTTGAGTTTCAGCAAAGTCTTCCCCACTAGAGGTATTGGAGGATACGCATACAGGATGCCTGTTCCCCAATGCAGGAGAAAGGCATCTGACGCTAGTCTGTCATGGGCCTGAAGCCTGGAACAGAACTGAGGGACCTTGTGATTGACCTGAGTGGCAAAAAGATCCATCGAGGGGGTGTCCCACGCTTGGAAGATCTTGCGGGCTATGCCCAAGTTCAGTGACTACTCGTGAGGTTGAATTATCCTGCTCAGCCTGTCGGCCAGACTGTTGTTTATGCCTGCCAGATAAGTGGCTTGCAGAAACATGCGGTGACGGCGCACCCAAAGCCACATCTGGACAGCTTCCTGACAAAGAGGGCGAGATCCGGTGCCCCCCTGCTTGTTGGTGTAATACATGGCAACCTGATTGTCTGTCTGAATCAATATGATTTGGTTGGACAGCTGGTCTCTGAAAGCCTTTACAGCATTCCAGATCGCCCGCAATTCCAGGAGATTGATCTGAAGACCTATTTCCTAAAAGGACCAGGCTCCTTGAGTGTGTGAAGCCCATCTACATGAGCTCCCCACCACAGGAGGGATGCATCCGTCGTCAGCACATTTTGTGGCTGAGGAATTTGGAATGGACGTCCCAAGGTCAAACTGAATCGAATCGTCCACCACTGCAGAGAATTCCGGAAGTCGGTGGACAGTTGGATTACATCCTCTAGACTCCCCGCAGCTTGATACCACTGGGAAGCTAGGGTCCATTGAGCTGATCTCATGTGTAGGCGTGCCATGGGAGTCACATGAACTGTGGAGGCCATGTGACCCAGAAGTCTCAACATCTGCCAAGCCGTGATCTGTTGAGACGCTTGAACTATGGACACCAGGGATAGGAGGTTGCCTGCCCTTGCCTCGGGAAGATAAGCTCAAGCTGTCTTTGTGTTCAACAGAGATCCAATGAATTCCAACTTTTGAAATGGGGTGAGATGGGACTTGGAGTAATTACTCACAAACCCCGGTAGTTCTAGCACCTGAATAGTCATTCGCATCGACTGTAGAGCGCCTGCCTTCGAGGTGCTCTTCACTAACCAATCGTAGAGATAAGGGAACACATGCACTCCCAGTCTGCGTAGCAACGCTGCGACTACCACTAGGCACTTTGTGAATACTCTGGGCGCAGACGCCAGACCAAAGGGCAGTACACAGTACTGAAAGTGCTGTGTTCCCAGTCGAAATCGAAGAAGGTATAATTTGTTGTTATATTGGTTTCATCCTTTCCTATCACCCTACGTACTTCTGTAGTGTTTATAAATAATCACAAATGTCTTCAATATTAATTTATCATCATCTGACTTATTTCTGTTCCAAATCATTTCTAATCTTCTATAGTTCTGTTTCATAATCAATAGTTCTGCATTAAACCAAGTAGTACAATTTTCTCCAATACATTATTAACAGTAGTATTTGAATTATATAACATTTCTTTTGGCTCTAATCAAAAGTTATCTAGTGACATACAAAACTAAATTTCATTTACTTGTTCTGTAGAGACATACGAGTTGGAGCTGAGATTCCCCCCCCCCCCCCCCCCCTTGTCGAGCCTTCCATCTAATTACAAATTCCAAAGAAAAATGATCTGTCCAAGGGATGCATCATCAGAAATGTCTATATCCGAAGCCAACATATAAGCAAATATATCAAGCTGGTGACCATGAATGTGCCTATATTGAACACTAGATTATCTCAAACCATACGGGTCATAAGAACATAAACATCGCCATACTGGGAGAGGCCTAAGGTCCATCAAGTTCAGTATTCTGTTTCCAACAATGGCCAATCAAGGTCACAAGTACCTGGCAAGATCCCAGAACAGTAAAGCAGAATTTATGCTGCTTATCCTAGAATATGAGTGGATTCTCCCATCTTAATAATGGCTTATGGGCTTTTCTTTTAGGAAATTAGCCAAACCTTTTTTTAAACCCTGCTAAGCTAACTGCTTTTACCACATTCTCTAGCAACGAATTCCAGAGTTTAATTACACGTTGAGTGAAGAAATATTTTCTTTGATTTGTTTTAAATTTACTACTTAGTAGTTTCTTTGTGTGCCTTCTAGTCCTAGTATTTTTTGAGAGTAAAACAAGTGATTCACATCTACCTATTCTACTGCACTTAGTATTTTATATACCTCTATCATATCTCCCCTCAGCCGTCTCTTCTCCAAGCTGAATAACCCTAGCTACTTTAGCTTTTCAACATAGGGAAGTCGTCCCCATCTCCTTTATCATTTTGGTTGCCCTTCTCTGTACCTGTTCTAATTCCACTATTTTGAGATGCAGTGACAACTACTGCACACAGTATTCGATGTGCGGTCGCACCATGGAGCGATACAAAAGCATTATAACATTCTCAGTTTTGTTTTCCATTCCTTTCCTAATAATTCCTAACATTCTATTTGCTTTCTTAGCTGCATTTGCACATTGAGCAGAGGGTTTCAGTGTATCATCAACGTTAACACCTAGATCCTATATGAAACCTTGCATCATATAACTATGGCTTTGGTTCCTCTTTACCACATGCATCAATTTGCACTTGCTCATATTAAACGTCATCTGCCATTGGGGTGCCTAGTCTTGTAAGGTCCTCTTGCAAATTTTCAACAATCTTCTTGTTATTTAACAGCTTTAAATAACTTTGTGTCATCAGCAATTACCTCACTATTTATTCCCATCTCTATATCATTTATAAATATATGATAAAGCAGTGGTCCCGGCATAGACCTCTGGGAAACCCCACTATTCAGGAAACATTTTTTCACAGAGAGAGTAGTGGATGCTTGGAATGCCCTCCCGTGGGAGGTGGTGGAAATGAAAACGGTAACAGAATTCAAGCACACGTGGGATAAACATAAAGGAATCCTCTTCAGAAGGAATAGATCCTAAGGAGCTTAGCCGAGATTGGGTGGCACAGCCGGTGGTGGGAGGCGGGGACAGTGCTGGGCAGACTTACACGGTCTGTGCCCTGAAAAGGACAGGTACAAATCAAGGTAAGGTATACACAAAAAGTAGCACATATGAGTTTATCTTGTTGGGCAGACTGGATGGACCATGCAGGTCTTTTTCTGCCGTCATCTACTGTGTTACTGTGTATTTACCCTTCTTCATTGAGAATACTGACCATTTAACTCTACTCTTTGTTTTCTATCTTTTAACCAGTTTTTAATCCACAATACGACATTACATTTGGGCACTAACACCTTTTTCAGTTCTAAGCAGATGACAAATACCTTAAAGGGATATAGAGATCAGAACATTCCTACGATAATTACAATTGTTGCTTTGGAGGCAAGCAGAAATCTAATTAAAACACATATTGCTAAATCACGGATCCAAGATGGCGTCTTGAAAGGACGCGAGGATCAGAGCTCCCGAGTTCCTGATCGATCGAACGCCAGTTTCCCTAATTAACACCATGGGGAAGCGAAAGGGGAAAGCTAAAGCTCCTACCTCCCTGAGCTTAGCTGTGGACCCCGCTGAGCGCCAGACCGTCTTGGAGTCTTACGGAGTGACGATCCTCCGTGAGCGACAACCTGGTTCTGCAGGGTCCGCGTATGTTCAAGCGGACCATAGCATTGAGGGGGTATCGTTGAGTCCTCCCCCGAATACAGCCCCTCCTCGACCAGGAAGTAACTACGAATATGACGGAGGCACAGGGAACCGGAGCGATTGGTGGAACGCCGCCCCTGGTAACTGTGCTGGGAGCTTCCGTTGTATTTTCGACACCAACTAGTTTTACTACGGAAGAAGTGTTCTCTTCGTCTCTAGCTGGCGAGATGACTCCTGAAGGACACCGAGGAAAAGTTAAACCTGCTGTAATAACGCTTGAAGCGCTCTGGGACGCAATTGAAGGTATCCACACCTCTTTACAATCTATTTCTAACTCTTTTGGGGGTGAAATAACTGATTTAAAGGAAAAGCAAAACAATATGGCTGAAAGAGTTCAGAATTTGGAGGCAGAACTTACCAAGTCTCAAAATCTATCAGCCACTCTAATCAAGGAACGAGACATTTTTGCTCGCAAAATTGTTTACTTAGAAAATCAAAGTCGTAGGAACAACCTGAGATTTATTAATTTCCCGAAGTCTCCTTTAATTGCCCCCTTGGACATGTTGAGAAAATATTTTCTAGAGATACTGGGGATCCCAGCGACAGCTTTTCCACCTGTCGCTAGGGCCCAGTACATAACCGGAATAAAGAACACAGTTGGACAACCTCGGGCTGCACCGGACCTAGATTTGACCCATTTCCTGGAAAGTTCCTTGGATATAGTGACTGAACGGACTACACTTTTACTCACTTTCGCATTAGAAGTGGACAGAAACAACGTTTTCCGGACTTATTTTCACCATATAAACACGGAATTTCTGGGTTCAAGGGTTCAGATTTTTCCAGATCTAGCCAGAGACACTCAGAAAAAAAGAAGGGAATTCTTGTCCTATAAGACTAGAATTCTCAAGCTTGGAGCGATTTTCCAATTAAAATTTCCATGTAGATGTCTAGTGTCACTAAATGAAAATAATTATGTTTTCTTTGAACCCTTAAAATTGTTACAATTTATTGAGGCACAAGAAAGTGTGGGTAAACCTTTAACTGCCCCCCAGTGAGATAAATGCTATTGTGTAGGCTATCAGGGTTATGTCTGCTCTTGAAATTTCATCTTTACATTTTTTCCTAGTACTTGGATCTTCTATTGATTTGTGGACAAAGAGTTTAGAGAAATATTTCCTTTTAATTACTTGTTTGGATTACTATATTTCTTGTATTTTCAATACATTTATGTTGATATGTAAATGTAAAAAGATATAAATAAAGAAAATAAAAAAAACACATATTGCTTAAATAAAAAAGTTTTCATCTTCTTTCAAAACATGAGATATGTTTGTGAAGGAGAAAACGTTCTTTAGATTGTAAGCTTGTTGAGCAGGGACTGTCCTTCTATGTTAAATTGTACAGCGCTGCGTAACCCTAGTAGCGCTTTAGAAATGTTAAGTAGTAGTAGTTCCGGCAATATCTTTTCAAAGTCTAGCTGCTTGAACTATTATTTATTAGTTGTTGCATTTGTATCCCACATTTCCCCACCTTTTTGCAGGCTCAATGTGGCTTACATACTACCGTTAGCCGATTCCGGTCTGAACAAATACATGGTATGAATGAATACAAGGTGATATTGTGGTAGATATGGTAGGTACAATTGGGTGGAACTTAGGGAAGGGGGGGGGGAGGGAGGAGGAGTCAGGTAATGTCCATTACGTTCTTTGGTTACATTGAGGGGCATAATAGAACGAAAACGTCTATCTCCATGGGCGTTTATCTCCGAGAACGGGTCCGTGAAGGGGCGGACCGAACCGTATTTTCGAAATAGACGTCCATGTTTTATTCGACAATTTGTGAGCTGGGCGTTTTTGTTTTTCAGTGATAATGGAAAATGAAAGCGCCCAGCTCAAAAACGAATAAATCCAAGGCATTTGTTCGTGGGAGGGGCCAGGAGTCGTAGTGCACTGGTCCCCCTCACATGCCAGGACACCAACCGGGCACCCTAGGGGGCACTTTTACAAAAACAAAAAAAAAGGTAAAAGAGCTCCCAGGTGCATAGCACCCTTTCCTTGTGTGTTGAGCCCCCCAAATCCCCCTCAAAACCCACTGCCCACAAGTCTACACCATTACTATAGCCCTAAGGGGTGAAGGGGGGCACCTACATGTGGGTACAGTGGGTTTGGGGGGGTTGGACGACTAAGCATTAAGCAGCACAATTGTAACAGGTAGGGGGGGATGGGCCTGGGTCCACCTGCCTGAAGTCCACTGCACCCCCTAACAACTGCTCCAGGGACCTGCATACTGCTGCCAGGGAGGTGGGTATGACATTTGAGGGTGAAAATAAAAAGTTGTGAAACATCATTTTTTTGTGGTGGGAGGGGGTTAGTGACCACTGGGGGAGTCAGGGGAGGTCATCCCCGATTCCCTCTGGGGGTAATCTGGTCATTTAGGGGACTTTTGGGGGCCTTATTCGTGAAAAAACAGGGTCCAGGAAAAGTGCCCTAAATTCTAGCTAAAAACGCATACTTTTTTTCCATTATCGGTGAAATGCGCCCATCTCTGTTCGGCCGATAACCACGCCCCAGTTCCGCCTTCGCCACACCTCTGACACGCCCCCATCAACTTTGTCCGCATCCGCAACGGAGTGCAGTTGAAAACGTCCAAAATCGGCTTTCGCTTATACCGATTTATTCGTTTTTGGGAGATAAACGTCTATCTCCCGATTTGGGTCGCAATATAGGCATTTTTCTCTTTCGATTATAAGCAGGATTGTGTCGCAGGTGTCCATGTTTTTTATGTTGGGTCGGTGGGGTATGCTCTTTTGAACAGGTCTGTTTTTAGTGCTTTCCGGAAATTAAGGTGGTCTGGCATAGTTTTTACTATTTTTGGCAGTGCGTTCCATGGTTGTGCGCTTAAGTAGGAAAAGCTGGATGCATAGGTGGATTTGTATTTGAGTCCTTTGTTGCTTGGGTAGTGGAGGTTTAGGTATGATCGTGCAGATTTTGTGGTGTTTCTGGTTGGCAGGTCAATATGGTCTGTCATGTATCCAGGTGCCTCACCGTAAATAATTTTATGAACAGTCGTGCAGAATTTGAAGGCGATACGTTCTTTGATTGGTAGCCAATGCAGTTTTTCTCGGAGTGGTTTGGCGCTGTCAAAACGTGTTTTTCCAAACATAAGCCTGGCTGCTGTGTTTTGGGCGGTCTGAAGTTTTTTTATGATTTGATCTTTGCATCCCACATAGATTCCATTACAGTAGTCTGCGTGACTTAGTACCATTGATTGTATCAGGTTACGAAATATTTCCCTCAGGAAGAATGGTTTCATGTGTTTGAGTTTCCACATTGAGAAAAACATTTTCTTTATGCTGGATTTCGCTTGGGTCTCTAGTGAGAGGTTATGGTCGATTGTTACTCCGAGAATTTTCAGACTGTCTGAGATAGGGAGGGTGTATCCTGGGGTGTTAATGTTTGTGGGTTTGTATGTGTTGTTTTGGGATGAGATGCTGAGACGATGTGTTTTTTCTGTATTGAGTTTTAGTTGGAATGCATTAGCCCATGAGTTCATAATATTTAAGCTGAGCTTGATTTTGTTGGTGATTTCTGCCAAATCATGTTTGTAGGGGATATATAATGTAACGTCATCAGCGTAGATAAATGGGTTAAGGCCTTGGGTGGATAAAGCCTTGGCTACTGGTGTCATCATGAGGTTGAAAAGGATCGGTGATAGTGGTGATCCTTACGGTACTCCGTAGCAGGGGCGTAGCTACGGGTGGGCCTGGGCCCACCCAATCTCAGCTCAGGCCCACCCAGTTTTGTGCCAGCGAAAAGTACACAGCAAAGCAGCAGCTGAACGGGCCACAGCCTTAGTTTCTGCCATCGCGGTGGCAACCTGCTCAGCTGATGTCCCACCCACCTGCGTTTTGCCAGTCTCGGCAGCTTTTAACTTACGGTCCTCCTGCGCTGCCTCAGCCTCGTTCTCGCGCGGCTCGCACTAAAATAAGAAGCTCAGCTGCTGCATGCGCCGCAGCCACGCGGTACCTCCTGCTCCCCCCCCCCCCCCCCCGGGTCCGTAGTGCAGGGCTCTCAAACCCCTTCCGGGGACTCTTGAAGTTGGGTAATTTGGAACGTCGTGGGGCCATGAGTATCTGGAAGGAATTGTACTGTGAGCTCTCACGCTTTGAGTTTCGCCTTTGCCTAAATGCTGAGGACCGAACCTGCACTGAGAACTGCTCTCTGCTCCGGTGTGAGGCAGTAGGGCCGACACATGCCGATGGCCGCTTTGATCTCTTTCTCCCAAACAAGAAGCTGTACCTATGGGAAGCTGAGGACTGGGTGGACAGACTGGAGGGAGGAGGTGCTGCAGAAATGTCACCCCCAGCAAGAAGAGACCTGGGAAGTCCTGAAGTCCCCAGAATCTGACAGTAACACACCATGAATCCAGCTGGTTCTCCACTTGTGTTTGACTGGCCATCAGGGCTGTCTGTGGAACAGGATGCATTCAAGGAATCTGTTCTGTACATGAGAGTGGATCGGAGTCCAGTGTTGCCAGGTGGGCGGTTTTACCGCCCAATTGGGCGGTTTTCCGCGACCCGCCGCGGGAAATTTTTGCCCGCGGCGGGTTGCGGTTTTTTGGGCTGGTTTTTGTGCTTCAGGCGGTTTTTTTAGGTGGCTTTTTCGGCCGCGGTGGGCGGGGTTAGTGACGTTTTTGGGCGGGGTTAGTGACGTGGGAGGCGGGGTTAGTGACGTGGGAGGCGGGGTTAGTGACGTGGGAGGCGGGGTTAGTGACGGGGAAGGCGGGGCTGATGACGGCGGGGGCGGGGTGATGACGGCGGGGGCGGGGTGATGACGCGGGGGCGGGGGTGTCAGGGGCGGGGTTTGAGTTTGGGCGGGTTTTGGGCTGGATTTTGGGCTCCTTTAGGCTGGAAAAATATTTTCCACCTGGCAACCCTGGAGCTGGAGCCGCTTCATTTTCTCTTTGTCCTTGGAGGCTTTGAAGTGTTTTGTGGTGACAGACTGCACAAAGACCCTGTGCCAGGTCTATGGAATTAACATAATTCGAGACATCCTTCCAGATGCCAGCCTTGGAGGCCCTGCTTTCTTCAGAGTTGTAACCTCAAAGACCTCATTGCGACTACAGGCTGAGAGCGCCAAGAAACCCAAGGCCTGGCGGGAGCTTATTCGAGGGGCCCTGACATCTTATTTAGAAGCAGCCCATGAGCCATTGAATAAGGACTGCGGCAGGAATTCACAGGTTGTGGTGAGAGAAGACAGTTCTTTGTTACAGTGCTTGACCCACACATACCCACAGGAAAAGGACTGGATTCTCAGAACTTCAAGTGTGCAGGTAAAGGCCTTTATATCTGTTGGTAAACTTCCACAAACTCATGTTTATGACCAAGCTTCATTGTAGTAATATTTCATATTAACCAGGTTGCTGTAATCATCCAATCATGTTACTTTAGAGTGATGTCGCACATAATTCTAGTTTGGTTAGTCTGTCACTTTAGTCAGTAACTTTTCTCCTTTTCTTCTTACTATTATCATAGTGCCTTTTGGATCTTAATCCATCAAAGTTTGTGTCTCTGGGCAAGTCACTTAACCCTCCATTGCCCTGTACCTGTATATAATATGCAGTGGTGTGCTGGTAAATTTTTAACAACATGCTCTCTCCCTGGTCCACCTCTGCGCCCCCCCCCCCCCTCCCATCCACTTCTGCGCCCCTGCCAAAAAAAAAAACCATTTGCAGAGCTGGCTATACCCGGGGAGGGAGCGTGCTTTCAAACAATCCTTACATCCAAATTTACCTTCTTTTAATGTAAAAAAAAATCCTTTATCCTCCATATTTTAAGACACCGCCTACCTGCTGGATAGTGATGGCACAAGGAAATAACCTGGCTGTTCCTTAGATGGGCACTAGTATTACGATATTGAAGATGCGACCATACGATGACTCTGCGGTTATGCTCCACTAATAAGTTAAAAGATTAACTGGATTTCTTGAAAGGATTATATAAACTTAGGATGCAGGACTAGGGACACACACATACACGTATTTAGCCAATATCATAATTCTTCATGTACAGTCACAAAACAACCTTTTAGGGTGGATAGTGTTCACAATGAGCTCCTTTTATTATCGACCAGATAGAGACAAGAGTTTTCAGTTTTGACACAGCATAATTTATCACAAGAACAAAATATAAGAAAACCAATGGGCTGCTGATATTTGATTGTTATTTCATGAAATTTATATATGGGAAGCTTTCAAATAAATTAAAAAGCTGTTCAATAAATTAAAAAAAAAAAACCAAAAACTTTTGACCTCTACTTTGCACTACCTATCCAATTGAAACAGCTTTACAGTTGTTACAGAAGATGAGCAATAAAGAATGACAACGTGGATGCAGCAGCTCGACTGTCTAGAGGAGATGACAGCTGGGGCAGTGAAAACAGAGATTTTTACCAAACTGGCTTCCTTACCGTGCAGTAGATAGGCAAAGCAGCAGGCTCAATTTCACCTCCTTGGTCCCGACTCTCGACAGTGTCCGCTTTGACTGCCGCGTCCTGCCTACGTGGAAACAGCAAGTAAATTGAATCAGAGTAGGCCGTAGGCAGGACGTGGCAGCAGAAGGACCCCGATGCTGGCATGATCTGATCCCATTCTACTGCAGTAGGAGGACGACGAAGACCTGCGAGGGAGGGAGGGAGCGGCGATGCAAGAGGGGGAAAAAGTTTCAATGCATGGCAGTGCAGCGGGAAGGGCAGGGGAGAGAGAGAATCCGATCCGGAGGACGATGACGACATGCGAGGGAGGGAGGGAGGCGGGAGCCGATGCGAGAGGGGGAAAGAAAGTTTAAACCCATGGCAGTGCAGCGGGAAGGGCAGGGGAGAGAGAATTAACAGAACGGTGCAACGTGCAAGTGTTTTGGGGGGGGGAGGCCGTGGGCAGTGGCGGGCCATGGGGGACAATGCTCCCCCAACCACTTGACAGTGTAGTTGTCCATTGTCCTCCTCCCTCTCCCCCAACAAACGGGCCCAGCAACAAGTGTTTTCACATTTCTTACCACAGGAAGCTACTAGTTACACGATCAGCTGAGCTGAGCTGCAGGACCGCTGCTGACCCACACAAGCACCTCTTGCCTTACCAGTGCAGCACGAGGAGGCAGGGGCTGACACACCACGCATGCACCAATATCAGTTGACAGCTGGTGTGTTTGGGCTTGCGTGATGTGTTCCTCCAGCCTTCCGAAGCAATTTGTGGGGGAAAAAAAAAGTCCCTGCTGACAGCTGAACAACCGGCTCGTAAAAATCTTTAAAAATTAACAACCGGCTCCAGCACACCACTGGTCTGACTTGTCTGGCTTTTCCAGTAGGACACACATTGGTGTCGTTTATATTCACTGCTGCCTTTTTAAAGGCGCTGTTATTGGTATTTGTGTGTTCAGAATTGGTGGTGTTAAGGTTTGCAACATAGGCTCCGAGTATTTATGTGGTTATGTTGATGCAGGACAGATGGGCAGATTATTTATTTAGAAATCCATCATCAAGTACACTCTAAGGCATTATTTAGGAGTATCCCAAGAAAGTACTCACACCTATATATACATAGTGCCCACCCATATTAGCTCTGGGCCCACCCAAAATGTCAGGTCTGGCTACGCCACTGCTCCGCAGTTTGTTTTCCACGGTGATATGTTAGTTTTTGATTTCACTTGATAAGTTCTTGTGGTTAGAAAACCCTTGATCCAGTTGAGAGTGCTGCCCCCGATTTTGAAGTATTCTACACGTCTTAGCAGTATGTTATGGTTAACCATGTCGAACGCACTTGACATGTCAAATCGGAGGAGGAGAATGCTCTTGCCTATTGCCATTTCCTGTTTGAATTTGGTTAAGAGAATAAGTAGTACTGATTAGGGACTGTGTAGGGGTCGAAATCCTGATTGTGACTCATGTAGTATAGTGAATTTGTTTATGTAGTTATTGAGTTGTTTGGTCACCAGTCCTTCCAGTAGTTTGACTACTAATGGGATAGATGCTACTGGGCGGTAGTTGGTGATGTTTGTTTTTTTTCTTAGTGTCCTTTGGTATTGGGGTGAGCAGGATGTTGCCTTTTTCTTTAGGGTAGATACCCTGCTGAAGCATGAAGTTTAAGTGGGACGTGAGATCTGTTATGAAGCGGTGGGGGGCAGATTGTAACTGGGGCAGGTGTCCAGTTGACAGTGGCTGTTGTAGTATTTTTTAATCGCCTGAGTAACTGTATCGGTGCTGATGGGGGCAAAATTTGACCATATTCGGTCAGCAGGGTATTCGCCAGGGGTTGGGTCTAGACCATTAATGAACGGCAAGAGATGTCTCAAAGAGCGCTAGTCTCTTCTTACACTTAGATGAGGGGAAAGCGAAATAATTAGTAGCTTCCTGTCTTCCAGTTCTGGTAGAGGTTGCAAAGCAGAAATGAGTTAGAAAATAGATAGGGATTAGTCCTTGTAGTAATTAAAAAGGAAGTATGCCAATATGAAAAAAACACGTTCGCCTCAATGGGTAGCCAATGTAGTTGATGTAAAAAGGGAAGACACTATCAAATTCTGATAGCCCGAAGATTAGTTCGATTGCCATATTTTGAATGGTTTGAAGTCTCTTAAGTATGGTCTTTGAGCAGCCCAAATATATTAAGTTACAATAATCAAGAGATGATAGTAATAGCGCATGCACCAACCATTCATATTGTCTGATTTCAAAGTACTTCCGGATGGTACGGCGTTTTCTCATTAGGAAGAAACATTTTTTGGCTAAGGCGTTAACTTGTGCTTCCAGGAAACAGCACAATCAATCTGAATGCCCAGGAGTTTGATGGTTGGGAAAAGAGTAAAGCCCACTTGATTGATGGTAATCTTCTTAGGGATTTGTTCTGCCTTTGAGTTGAAACATAAAAGTTTTTTTTTTTTTTTTGGTATTGTTTTAACTTATGGGCAAACATCCATTTTTCAAACAGGCTGATACATTGTTGGACCCTAAATACATCAATTCTGAAAACTGATTGGATGGGGATTAACACTGAGATGTCATCAGAGTAGATGAAATGGAGAACGCTATTTCTAACAATGAACTTAAGGATCGAAGACAAACATTAAATAGTATCTAAAACTAAAGTAGAGCACAATGAAGGATATTTATACTGTACAAGCTAATCCTATAGTAGAATCCTTTCTTCTTTAAACAGCATGTTTTGATATTTTTTTGAAACTGGAGGAAAAGCCTCACGTGTTGTGACGTAACTCCGAACTTTGCAGTTTACACTGTCATACACTTACGGAGCAGTGGCGTTCCTAGGGGGGGCGGTCCGCCCCGGGTGCACGCCGCTGGGGGGGGTTGCCACGCGCACCTGTCCTCCGTTGGTCCATGCTTCTTCTCTGCCCCGGAACAGGTTACTTCCTGTTCCGGCTGGCACCCGGCTGGCACCCGGGGGCGGGGCGCATCGGCAATCCGCCCCGGGTGCCAGCCCCCCCAGGAACGCCACTGTTACGTAGTACTCACTCGCATCATTGTCATAAAAACCTTCAGTCATTCATAATTTATTCACTCTATATAAAGCTTAAATCACTCTTAATCACAATTCTATGAAGTGTTCAGACTCTTGAAACTTATCTATGCAGTCATACAGTCTAATTGCTATCCACGGCCAACTGTGGCCAGAGTTTTGGGTCCTGCTTCAGGATCCGTGGTCACTGCGACAGTTTCTTATCTGCAATCTCTCCTGCTTCTAAGTACCGGAGAAAGAGGGGGAGCCTTGTGGGACCCACCTATTACTACAGTTTAGGGATAAGTCTGTGTTCGATTTGACCAGGGCCGTGCCTAGGGTCTCTGGCGCCCCCCTGCAGACTATCAGTTGGCGCCCCCCCCCGCAGGCTATCAGTTGGCGGCGGCGCCCCCCCCCTCCCCCGTTAAAATGATCGCTCACCACTTGCCACACTGACAGGAATTGTCAGCAATATTCTTAGAAACAGATTGCTATACATTGCAAAATAAGATAGCAGATGTAAATTCTCAAAGTGGACATATTCCAAACACTAAAATGAAAATAAAATGATTTTTTTCTACCTTTGTTGTCTGGTGACTTTCTTTTTCTGATCATGCTGGCCCAGTATCTGATTCTGCTGCTATCTGTCCTCTTAACTCCGTTTCCAGGGCTTCCTTTCCATTTATTTCTTTCCTTTCTTCCTTTCTTCTTCATTTCTGGTCCTCAGCTTCTGCCTATTTTCTTCATCCATGTGCAGTTTTTCTCCTCTCTTCCTTTTCCCTCATTTCATCTCCTTCATCTTTCTTCCCTCCCCTCTATGTCCAGCAATTTCTCCTCTCTCCCTGAGCCCTGCCCTCCCAATCCATGCTCCTCTGTCCCCTGCCCCCTCCATTCATCCTTTTCCAGCAATTCCCCTCTCTCCCTGAGCCCTGCCCTCCCAATCCATGCCCATCCATGCTCCTCTGTCCCCTGCCCCCTCCATTCATCCCTTTCCAGCAATTCCCCTCTCTCCCTTCCATGACCGCCCCCCCCCTCGCATCCATGCTCTCGTCTCTCCCCTGCCCTCCCGCTCCCATTGTTTAACTGCCCGCCCTCTTCTCTCCCCCAAACATCCCTTTTCTTTTTTTTTTCTTTTTAAATTTACCTCCGTAGCGGTTCCGGCAGCGTCAGTGAAGGAGGCGGCACTCCCGACTTCGCTAGCCTTCCCTTCGCTGTGTTCCGCCTTCTTCTGACGTCATTTCCTTGACGTCAGAAGAAGGCGGAACACAGCGAAGGGAAGGCTAGCAACGTCGGGAGCGCCGCCTCCTTCACTGACGCTGCGCTGCCGGAACCGCCACCGAGGTAAATTTAAAAGAAAAAAAAAAGAAAAGGGATGTTGGGGGGAGGGCGAGCGAGGTGAGCATGGTGCGGCGGCGCCCCCCAGAGGGAAGCACCCCCTGCCATGCTTACCTCGCTTACCGTGTTGGCACGGCCCTGGATTTGACCCTGTACGACTTACTTTACTAGAAGCCTCTGAACCACTTTTGCCTCCTATCCCATGACTTCCTAATTTCCTCAGGAGTCTTTTATGAGGTACTTTATCAAATGCCTTTTGAAAATCCAGATACACAATATCGACTGGCTCACCTTTATCCATGTGCTTTTTCGCCCCTTCAAAGAAATGTAGTAGATTGGTGAGGTAAGATTTCCCTTGACTAAATCCACGTTGGCTTTGACTCATTAATCTATGCTTATGTATATGCTCTGTTATTTTGTTCTTTATAATAGTCTCTACCATTTTGCCCGGAACCGACGTCAGGCTCACCGGTCTATAATTTCCCAGATTACGTCTGGATCCCTTTTTAAAAATCAGAATTTCATTGGCCATCCTCCAATCTTCCAGTACCATACTTGATTTTAAAGATTAAAAAAAAAAAGAACCAAAATCTGAAGCATCAGGGTTTGACCTATCATTTTAAATATAGATTCAAGTTACTCAATAAAAGAAAATATTTTAAACTCATAGCATATTGAAAAACTAGTAAAAAAGGCCCGTTTCTGTTTGAAAGGAAACGGGCGCTAGCAAGGTTTTCCTCTGAGTGTGTATGTTTGAGAGAGTGTATGTGAGAGTGACTGTGTGAGAGAGGCTTCTGTTCCTGCTGCTGTGCATTCCCCGTGTTGTGCTGATTCGCTGCTCCCTGTATCATGGCTCCGCCCCTCTCCCTTCTACTGGCCAATCTGGTGTGGGTTGTGTGATGTCACTATTATCTACTACAACATGATCCAGACCACCTCCAAGGGATCCATGGTTCCAGGCAGCCTCAGAATGTTGGAGGTGAGAATTATTATATAGGATAAAATCATACAATAAAACATGTGCATCTCACCATTTTCCTGGTGGATGATATAGCAAAATACATCTCAGTGCATTACACAATGAGGTGTCAACTACATTGCAAATCATAATCTCTAATTTAGGGTCCATGATGGAATCCAGCAAAGAGACTAAGGGCCCTGTTTACTAAGGTGCGTTAGCGTTTTTAACGCACCTACAATTAGCGCACGCGCAAACCGTGTAGGTGCCTACATAGTCAACATGCGTTAAAAATGCTAACGCGCCTGTAAAGCGGCTTAGTAAACAGGGACTTAAGGTACATGAGTAATTTGATAGGCTATAGGAAGTCAGTTGTACAATAGATTTACATTAAAATCCTTACACATGTAGTTAATCAATTACATGCATTTCTGCAGCAGTTCAAAATTTTAGGTTTCATTAACAGACTGACCTGCTTATAATCGAATGAGAAAAACGCCCAAGTTCCGACCTAAATCGGGAGATGGACGTTTATCTCACAAAAACGAATAAAGCGGTATAATCGAAAGCCGATTTTTGGACGTTTTCAACTGCAATCCGTCGCGGATGCGGACAAAGTTGATGGGGGCGTGTCAGAGGTGTGGCGAAGGCGGAACTGGGGTGTGGTTATCTGCCGAACAGAGATGGGCGCATTTCACCGATAATGGGAAAAAAGTATGCGTTTTTAGCTAGAATTTAGGACACTTTTCCTGGACCCTGTTTTTTCACGAATAAGGCCCCAAAAAGTGCCCTAAATGACCAGATGACCACTGGAGGGAATCGGGGATGACCTCCCCTGACTCCCCCAGTGGTCACTAACCCCCTCCCACCACAAAAAAATGATGTTTCACAACTTTTTATTTTCACCCTCAAATGTCATACCCAGCTCCCTGACAGCAGTATGCAGGTCACTGGAGGAGTTGTTAGGGGGTGCAGTGGACTTCAGGCAGGTGGACCCAGGCCCATCCCCCCTACCTGTTACAATTGTGCTGCTTAATGCTTATTAGTCGTCCAACCCCCCCAAACCCACTGTACCCACATGTAGGTGCCCCCCTTCACCCCTTAGGGCTATAGTAATGGTGTAGACTTGTGGGCAGTGGGTTTTGAGGGGGATTTGGGGGGCTCAACACACAAGGGAAGGGTGCTATGCATCTGGGAGCTCTTTTACCTGTTTTTTTGTTTTTGTAAAAGTGCCCCCTAGGGTACCCGGTTGGTGTCCTGGCATGTGAGGGGGACCAGTGCACTACGAATCCTGGCCCCTCCCACGAACAAATGCCTTGGATTTATTCGTTTTTGAGCTGGGCGCTTTCATTTTCCATTATCGCTGAAAAACAAAAACGCCCAGCTCACACATTGTTGAATAAAACATGGGCGTCTATTTTTTTCCCAAAATACGGGTCGGTCCGCCCCTTCACGGACCCGTTCTTGGAGATAAACGCCCATGGAGATAGACGTTTTCGTTCAATTATGCCCCTCTGAATATACTACTTTAAATAAAAAGAAACATTTCTTAGCATTTCAGGCAAACTGAATTAGAGATCATTTACTTTCATCTGCAAAAAAAATTAATAAAATAAAGGCAAACCTGAGTCCTGTAATTTATTTAACATGAACTACTTCTATGACCTCAAATTTGCAAATGGAGGATCATCACTCTACCTTTAAGATTTATTAATTCTAAACACCTTCAAGAATTGTATTTTTCTTGGCTTCCCGTGGCATACTTTACACATCCATACATTCAGTAATGGCAGAAAAGTCTATATATCGGTGTTCTCTCTTTGTTCTTTTTTTCCTCTCTTTTAATTGCTTTTCCGAGAGATGGACTAAAGCTGAAAGTTTCAGTTTAAATTGAACCAAAAGGAAACCAGAACAGATAAACACTGTTCTGAAAAAGTTAAGATAATCTAAAACAGTGGTTGACTTGAAGACATGCCACCTGCATACCTGGTTTATTCTTGGTCTTTTCTCCATCTCACCGCTGTTCTGTTGTTCACTCGCTCTCCTCATCCTCTTGCTCACACACACAACCCATCACATACTACTTCCACCATCACTCATCCTCCTGCTTTTCAGGGATCACTGTCAGAACTGTGGGTACTGCACTGAAAAGACTTCCTGAGAGTTACAGTGTTTTCTTGCAATCACAAGGAATAGCTAGGCATCCAGAAAGGGAGTGCCAGTTCTTTGCTGCAACCTGAAATTTTAAATCCACTAATCTACAATGATTAGACAGCATGGAACAGCATCTAACATACATATCAGTATATGGTTATAAAGCATCCTCCATGACTATACAACCTTTGATAATTACAGACGGTTGCACATTAGATGCCTAGAAAGGACATAACAGATATGAAGCTCAGTAAATAGAAAGAGTAAGTCTCTTTTTATACGGCAACTTCAAAGCATAAAACAAAATTCCAAGAGATACAGTATATAATCATCAGATCACTATTTAAAAGGGGACTTAAAGTTAGGTATTTATTTATTTATTGCATTTGTATCCCACATTTTCCCACCTCTTTGCAGGCTCAATGTGGCTTACAATACATCATGGATAGTGGAAATATACAAGAAAATAGACTTTTTGTATTACATAGGATCTTTGGTTACATGATAGCGATAAAACATGATAGTGGTTTAACAAGCAATATATCGTAAGGCAATTCTGGATGTATGTGTTGGAGTTCACATTTGTTAATCTTTGTGGTATACCTTGTTAAAGAGGTGGGTTTTCAGTAGTCTGCGGAAGTTAGTTAGTTCATCGATCGTTTTTAAGTTGCGCGGCAGTAGTAGGAGAAGGTTGACGCATGCGTTAAGTTTGTATTTTAGACCTTTACAGTTGGGGAAGTGAAGATTGAGGAATGTGCGAGATGATTTTTTAGCGTTCCTGGGTGGTAAGTCTATCAGGTCTGACATGTACATGTGCATTTCAACAATAAGATACAATTTTTCTCATTTGACAGAAGTGTACTTACCTCTCTGGTTTAACCTACAGCAATGGAGGGGCAACAGAGGCTCAGAACTGAGGAATTTCATTCAAATGGGTATTTCTTTCAGTTTTGCTGGTATCAGCCCCCTAGATCGACAAAACAAAATGTTTGTGGTGGCAAGGCCAGCACAAAGGAAAGGACTCTGAACTGGAAACATCTGCCTAAAATATAAAAACTATGGGGAGCACTTGTGAGTGTTCTGGATGGCATGTGGAAATACTTCTCCGTCAAATCCAGGGAAGTGAGGACCTCACCCAACCTAAGGCAATCACCGAATGCAGAGTTTCCCTTGAAATCCTAGATGGACCTGTAAAAGCTGCCCTTCTTGGGAACCATAAAGTTGCTGAAGTAACTGTCACACCTTTCCTCCTGTCAGGGCACCTGTTCAACTGCTCTGAGCTGTAGCAAGTGTTGAAAGGCTACCTGCACTGCTTTTGATAGCAGAACTGCAGGAAGAAACCATAAAAGTGTCGGAAAACAGGTTCCTCAAATTCCATGGCATAACCACAGTGTACCACTTCCAATGCCCACTGGTTGGAGGTGATGTGGGCCCATTCATTGTAGAACAGAGCCTGTCTCCCACCAGTACCAACAAGAGCTCAGATGACATTCAGTGGGGTCATTTGCCTGAAATGGAGGCGGCCACAGCTCCTGTGACCTCCAGACTCCTTGAAAAGGCATACTCTTCTGACTCTTTGAGGATGCAGATTGGTCAGAGGGTCACCTGCCAAAGTGGCTCTGACCCCTTTCTCTCCACAGAGATAGGAGCCAGCTAAGGATGGTCCCGCTGGGAGGTGCTGAGGCCTGGTCTTGCCCAAGTTCTTCATAAATGATTTTAAATCCTTGCCAAATGGCAGGCAGCCCCTGAAGGACAGTTTAGCTCAGGAATAATTTGGAAGCCACATCAGCTGCCCAATGCAGCAACCACAGCCACCTCTGACCCACAACTGTGGAAACAACCAAAAGTGAAGAGATGTGGACCAAATCTAAAGGATACCTGTTCGGAATGTAATTCCGAACTCCATGGCTGCCACCGTTGGGAACTCCAGGAGCTGCCTGATCCAGTGCAGCAGGGTCCTGGCCACGTAGCCACCAAAGACCAAAAGTCTGGACTCCAATTACAGACAAAGCAAAGGCTTGCTTAAGGAGCTGTTCCACTTTCCTTTCATGTGAACTCCATTCCACCAAGATCATCTTCTTGGTCACCACCATGACTAGGGCATCACCCCTGGGGAGCCAAAACAGCCTGTGCACCTCATCAGTGGGTATAGCCAATCTAGACGTTTGGTGCACTAAAGGACGCCCTTCAAGGGTCTCCCATGTGGCCAGTACCATCTATGAGAGAGGCCCTCTGTAAGGAGAAGGGCTTTGAGGGCCTCCTGAGACCTTCCAAGATAGGATACCTATCAGAAGGCTCTGTTTGATGCTGCGGTGGTATGCGTAGAGCTTTCATCATGAGCTTACTATCTCCTTCAGCGGAAAGAGCCAAACTTCAGGAGAGTACTCAACTGGTAAAAGATCTTCAGGCTCCCAGAGTCCTACCAGGAAGCTCCCACTTCCCTGAGCTCCCAGGGGTCCTTTGCTGCAGCCCTTAAGAGAAGAAGGGATCCCTTTCTGTCCTCAGATTACCAATGGCTTACTACAATGTTTAGTTCTAGGCAGAAGCCTGCTCGAGGGACCCCAGGGCTCCCACCTTGAGGATTCTGCATTGGGGAAGGCAACGCCTCTGGCAGCTCTTCTGCTGGACAGCTGCAACAAAGACCTGCATCCAGTTGTCCCCCAGGGGTCACATATGTGTCCCACAAACCTCTGAACTGGATGGGTGGAGGCATCTTCCTCTCCCCCCATCTTGAAGCATTCACTTTCCCAGTGCTTTTTTTGTGCCGGTACGCAATGGTACGGCGTACTGGCACCTTTTTCTCCTCCTCCCCTCCCATTATTTCCAGCGATTCTCCGCCTCTCTCCTGCCCTCCCATCGACGTGCAGCGATTTTTCCGTCCCTCCCCTGCCCTCACCTCTCCCATATCCAGCGATTCTTCGTCCCCCAGCGTCCTCCTTCACTGCCTGCCAGCCAGTCGGACTCAGAAGCGAACGGTGCAGGCAGCGATTGGCTGGCAGCGTCGTAGCTTCCCTCTGCAAGTCCCACCTATGCGTAAACAGGAAGTTGTAGGCGGGACTTGCAGAGGGAAGCTATGACACTGCCAGCCAATCGCTGCCTGCACCGTTCGCTTCTGAGTCCGATGCTGGCTGGCAGGCAGTGAAGGAAGACGCTGGGGGACGAAGAATCGCTGGATATGGGAGAGGTGAGGGCAGGGGAGGGACGGAAAAATCGCTGCACGTCAATGGAAGGGCAGGAGAGAGGCGGAGAATCGCTGGAAATAATGGGAGGGGAGGGCAGGGGAGAGACAATTGCTGGACATGGGATGGGATGGGAGGGAAGGGCAAGGGAGAGAGAATTGCTGGACATGGGAAGGGCAGGGGAGAGAGAATTGCTGGACATGGGATGGGATGTCTTTTAGATTGTAAGCTCTTTGAGCAGGGACTGTCCTTCTATGTTTAAATTGTACAGCGCTGTGTAACCCTAGTAGCGCTTTAGAAATGTTAGTAGTTAGTTAGTTAGTTAGATGGGAGGGAAGGGCAAGGGAGAGAAAATTGCTGGACATGGGAAGGGCAGGGGAGAGAGAATTGCTGGACATGGGATGGGAGGGAAGGGCAAGGGAGAGAGAATTGCTGGACATGGGATGGGAGGGAAGGGCAAGGGAGAGAGAATTGCTGGACATGGGAAGGGCAGGGGAGAGAGAATTGCTGGGCATGGGATGGGATGGGAGGGAAGGGCAAGAGAGAGAGAATTGCTGGACATGGGAAGGGCAGGGGAGAGAGAATTGCTGGACATGGGATGGGATGGGAGGGAAGGGCAAGGGAGAGAGAATTGCTGGACATGGGATGGGATGGGAGGGAAGGGCAAGGGAGAGAGAATTGCTGGACATGGGATGGGAGGGAAGGGCAGGGGAGAGAGAATTGCTGGACATGGGATGGGAGGGAAGGGCATGGGAGAGAGAATTGCTGTACATGGAGGGGAGGGCAGGGAAGAGAGAACTGCTGGACATGGAGGGGAGACAGCAGAATCGCTGGACGGGGAGAGGAGGACAGGGAAGAGAGAACTGCTGGACATAGATGAGCGGGGAGAGAGGAGAAATGCTAGAAATGGATGGAGAGGAGAGCAGGAGATAGAGGAGAACTGCTGGACATGGATGGATGGAGGAGTTGGCTAGGAGAGAGGAGAAATGCTGACTTGGATGGAGGAGAGGGGAGAGAAAATTATTGCTTTATATGGATACAGAGGAGGGAAGAGAGATGAGAAATGCTGGACATGGATGGAGGGAAGGAGAGAGGAGAAGTGCTGGACATGAATGGAGGGGAGGAAAGAAAAAAGAAGATGCACATGGATGGAGATGAGGGAAAGGGAAGAGGAGAAAAACTGCACATGGATGGAGAAAATAGGCAAAAGCTGGATCCATGTTATAACTCCTCCAGTCAAATCCATGGAGGAGGACCCAGCTTTTACTTATGGATGCAGGGCAACAAAAGAAGAAGAAAGGAGGAAAGTAAAGAAATAAATGGAAAGGAAGACCTGGAAATGGAGTTAAGAGGACAGATAGAGAGCAGCAGAATCAGAGACTGGGACCAATATGGATAGAAAAACAAAGTCACCAGACAACAAAGGTAGAAAAAAATCATTTTATTTTCATTTTAGTGTCTGGAATATGTCCAATTTGAGAATTTACATCTGCTTACAGAAATTATTTATAATAAATAAAAATCACATTATTTTTTTCTCCTATACTAGTATAATATTTTCAATGATGTCTGTTTATATGCGCCATGGTTGCTATAAGGGGTGTGGCTAATGTGGGTGTGGTTATAATAGGGGCGGTGCCATGTGTGGTGACCCCACCCACAATGAGAACCGGCACCTTTTTTTCTACGAAAAAAGCACTGCACTTTCCACACATGGACTCTCCTTGGGGGAACACTGAAAACGTAGCCACTGTTCCTGCCAAAATTAGAGGTTCTGCAGCCCATGTGGCCTGAATGGATGGCACATGGGAACACCATAAATTCTCCCTTCCAAGAGAGTAAAAGATAGGATAGGCCCACCACCCAAAGTGATACTAAGCCACTGGCTCCCACAGGCCACAAAATGAGTGGCCAGCATGCCCCGACATGTGGTCCAATACTGGATACTTCGCCCTTCCCAACCCAGAACTCAGCCGACCATCCTCCGGGCTCACCTGCTGCCCATTCATCTGGGATGGTCTAGCAGGATGAGATAATTAAACTCTTGGTCAAAAAAACTGTTTAAAACTGATATTTCAACAATTAACTATGTAAGGCACAGGTGTTCCAAAACTCTTTCCTTGACGGTCACATTCCAGTTATATTTTCTAAGGGGCCCTTTTACTAAGCCGAGGTAGCCTCTACGTGCATGCAGCACGCGTCCAATGAGACTACCGCCAGGCCAGCGCCCCCCCCCCCCCCCCCCCCCCAGCAGCAATTTCAGATTTGGAGCACGCCCATAACACCTGGATGAATTATTTTATTTATTTCCTCCCACGTGTGCTGTTTCCGGCAGTTGGTGCACGCCGACCAGTCACCGTGCGTGTAGAGTGTGAGCCCTTACCACTGTATCAATTGGTGGTGTTACGGGCTCAGGCTGGTTTTAGACGTGCACTGGTTTCAGTTTTACTGCATGCCATTTTCCCGTCACATTTAAAAAAATGCTTTTTTTTTGCAGACGCGGTAAAAACTGGCCTGGCACGCGCCTAATACACACTCCTTCAGTGTTGCAGGCCACTTTTTACCGTGGCTTAGTAAAAAGGGCCCCACAATTTCCAATGAATATGAGATCCATTGGCATAAAAACAGAAGCAATACATACTAAGATCTCATGAGTATTCATTCTGGAAATCTTGAAGCCTGCAAAGCCTAAGATTAAGGATCTCTGGTCTAAACAATATAAAGATAAAGTTCCTGCAGCTATTAGAGAACGTGAGGGGTGGCAGGGGATGCCAACATGATCCCTCCCTCCCCCCATGTTGACCAACAGGGATCCAGCCTGTGCCAACATGAGAAGGACAAGTAACTTTCTGGCAATGGGGACCTTAAAGTCAGCTGCTGGTATTGGAAAACATTAACTCCTTCATGGACATGAGGCTTATACTTACCATTTAAAATGTCCTTTTAGCAAGGTGAGCTAATGGATTTAGCATGTGCTAAATGCCGCGCAGCCCACTGCATACCAATGGGTTGCACGGCACTTGACATGTTAATTTGTTAGTCTGTACTAAATCCATTAGTGCACCGTAGCAAAAAGACCCCTAAATTATTTTAAAATATTTTACATCCATAACTTGAGCTCTCAGTAAACTACCCAAAGTGGGACTCTAAATCTTGGTTTCATAGCTCTCGAGACTCGAATTCTGAACCATTTTCTTACGAACCTGACTTCACTAACTGGTACTTACTTTCATTTTATAATTTCAAATCAGATGGTTGTACTTCATGGGTTGAATATTTTGTACTGTGATCAGATAATCTTTAAAAAAATACTTATATGAAACCAAAAACTAGAGGGTGACTGAAACTAAAATTTTTTTGACCGGAACCAAAGCCAAAATGGTAGCACTGCCCCCCCCCCCCCCCCCCCCCCCCCCCGCCAGCTCTCTCCGACAAAAAAACCTGTCCTCCTGGGCCACCCACCCAACTCCACCCTCCCTTCTAAAAGCCCTGGTGGTCTAGTGGCCTCTTAGGATCTGGAGCTCCAACTTGACATTTCGTCCTTTAGATTGTAAGCTCCTTCGAGCAGGGACTGTCCTTCTTTGTTAAACTGTACAGCGCTGCGTAACCCTAGTAGCGCTCTAGAAATGTTAAGTAGTAGTAGTAGTATTACATATAGCAGTGATTTAACCAGAGCTGAGATTGTGATGTCATAATGCCTCATTCCACCAATGCCTAAGAGCCAACCTCATCAGTGATGTCACAATGGCTTGATTGTCCTATATTTGTCTCACTCTTATCTATTAGATTGTAAGCTCTTTGAGCAGGGACTGTCCCTCTATGTTAAATTGTACAGCGCTGCGTAACCCTAGTAGCGCTTTAGAAATGTTAAGTAGTAGTAGTAGTAGTAGTATTACATATAGCAGTGATTTAACCAGAGCTGAGATTGTGATGTCATAATGCCTCATTCCACCAATGCCTAAGAGCCAACCTCATCAGTGATGTCACAATGGCTTGATTGTCCTATATTTGTCTCACTCTTATCTATTAGATTGTAAGCTCTTTGAGCAGGGACTGTCTCTCTTTGTTAAATTGTACAGCGCTGCGTAACCCTAGTAGCGCTTTAGAAATGTTAAGTAGTAGTAGTAGTAGTAGTATTACATATAGCAGTGATTTAACCAGAGCTGAGATTGTGATGTCATAATGCCTCATTCCACCAATGCCTAAGAGCCAACCTCATCAGTGATGTCACAATGGCTTGATTGTCCTATATTTGTCTCACTCTTATCTATTAGATTGTAAGCTCTTTGAGCAGGGACTGTCTCTCTTATTAAATTGTACAGCGTTGCGTAACCCTAGTAGCGCTCTAGAAATGTTAAGTAGTAGTAGAGTTGCTCCTGCTCCCGTCCACTGTGCAGTGAAAATGGGGGCTGCAAATTCCCGCAGAAGCCTTACGAGACTGCTGCGGGAGGTAGCAGCTGCCTTTTTTGGGGGATTGGAACAGGCATGGACAGAAGCAATCCCCAGTCACTCCTGCCCATTCAACAGAACAGAGATAGCCAAGTGGAGGGGAGACATTTGCAAGTTGCAACTATCATAGTATGCTACAAAAAAAGGCAAAAAAAATGTGCTTTTCTTTTCATGAAACTGCTAAGAAAAGTATAAAATAGATAGTCATGATCTTAGGTCTCCAAGAAACTGAATATTAATGTAGAATAAGAGTGGCCTAGTACAGTCGTGAACATCTAGTAGTACTACAGAAATGATTAGTAGCAGTGGTAGTAGTAAACAAGCTGCCGCCTTAAATCATACCTGCTCAAAGAACAACTTCCATGTAGTGTGATCCTCATGACACTCTTAATATATAAAACAGATTAGATTAGGAAGTGAAAGTAGAATCACACTGCCCTCAAGTGGTAAAAATTCAATTGCCAATTCTAAAGTGGCAGAATGTTCAAAGTCTACTTTACGAGTTGGGGGGAGGGGACGGGGGTTCAAATAGACAAAAACTGGAGACTGCTCCAGTGCTATCAGCACGTACGAAAAGAAGGTCTCTCTTTTAGTCAACCTTTCCCTGTAATTATTATACAACTGCCCCAAGAAGTCCTCATGTTTCTATCAAATACCAACAAGACGTTCTTTTATACAGAAGACGGTAATCTTCAGGGAACAGTCTTCCAAATTTGGCATGAACCAACATCCGAGCAAATACTTCCCTCTTTCTCACAGCAAATTGAAAACCGGTTCTTAATGTGTTCCGCAAAGTAATTAAAGAACTATGCAAGATAATCTAGTCTCCAATAGCAGCACCGCTGACAGAAAAGGCCTTATACAACAGGGAATTGAAAGAAGGGCAAATAGTTTTGCAGGTTAGGAAATATGAAGCTGAAATACTAGCAAATAAGGCCAAGATGTCAAACATATCAAGCAGCTAATGTTCATAATCGACATGCCGACAGCTCTCTCCTTTCCCTCCGAATGTAAGTAAACACCACTGCTATCCAGTTTCAAAAAAATAGCAAAGTGGTAGGGTAGCTGTGTCAGTCCACTTTTAAAGGTAATAAACAGAAATAAAGCAAGACAAAGAAATGAAAATAAGATGATACCCCCCCCCCCACACACACACACACACAAAAGGTAACAATACGATTTTTGACGAGCTTTCGAAGGTAACCCTTCAGATCAGAAATTCAGAAATGAGCAAATGATGGCTTATCAGAATATATCTGTGAAACCTAAAAGCATTCAAATGACAGTCTCATAGGGACCTTCCCCATGAGGCTGTCATTGGAATGCTTTTAGGTTCCACAGATCTATTCTGATGTACGTCATCATTTGCTCATTTCTGATCCAAAGAAAGGGGGTTATTTATTTATTTATTGCCTTGCATTTGTATCCCACATTTTCCCACCTATTTGCAGGCTCAATGTGACTTACATAGTTTTGTTAACATTGTCATTCCAGGATATCAGATACAGTTAGTATTGTGCAGAGATTAAGTAAGGGAAGAGAGAAGAGGGAAGGGAGTGATTACGGTAATTATAGAAGGTAGGTTACCTTCGAAAACTCATTAAAAAAATGTATTGTTAACCCCCCAAAAAAGGTATCATCTTATTTTTGATTCTTTGACCTGTTTTATTCCTAAATAATAGCAAACCAAGAAAAGGTTAATAAAGTGATATATTTTACTTTACTACTTTTCTGGAGCTAAAACGTTCTTCCACTGAGGTCAGCACCGAACAAGCAAAAGATGGCAATGCTAGAAAAGAAATGAATCATTAACAGCTTCTCCAAAGATAGTCTGAAGGGGCAACGGTGTAGGTAATCAACCTTCAAGACTATCATTGGAATCCTTTTATGATTTTTTAAAAATCATTACCATCTTTTGTTCACACTGTCCTGGCTTGAGGAAAGGGATTTTAGCTATTGTAAACTAATCAAAAATATATTAGATCTGTCCAATAAAAACCAATCACCTTGGGGTCAATATTCAGAATGCAGGAGATAGGCGGGCTGCATACTGAGCCCGGATATTCAATGCCGGGCCATTTCCAGTAACCAGCACTGAACATCTGGTTTAAATTTGGCTGGTCGCCAAACTTAGCTGGCTCCATGCTGAAAACCGCTGGATAGCCCGTTATATTAGACGATATAACCAGGTATCTTTCAGCTGCTAACCATATTCAGTGGAGGGGGGGGGGGGGGAAGCCATTTAGGCAGTCATTTCATTCTGAATATTGGGGGGGAGGGGCTTGTTTTTATTTGTATGTATTTATTAAACGTTTCTTTCTATACATTCAAGTGCATTAACACGGTAACTACATTATCCAAGATAAAAGCAGAGAACCAGACCAGTATTTGACAAGCTTTCCCAGCTTCGGAGCACAATACAAAGGACAGACAAAACCTAATAGTGATAATTAAGGGATCATAAGAAAATACCAATTCCTTCAAATAGGAGAAAAAAACTATTCTTACCCCTATCTATACTACTAAACCAAGGGTACCTTTTACTCAAGTGCATTAGACTTTGCAGTTACCATGACTTAACATAGTAACGTAGTAGATGACGGCATAAAACGACCTGCACGGTCCATCCAGTCTGCCCAACAAGATAACTCATATTTGCTGCTTTTTGTGTATACCCTACCTTGATTTGTACCTGTGCTCTTCAGGGCACAGACCGTATAAGTCTGCCCAGCACTATCCTCACCTCCCCAGCCCTTGCCTCCCAACCCCGGCTCTGGCACAGACCGTATAAGTCTGCCCAGCACTATCACCACCTCCCAACCACCTGCCCCTCCTCCCAACCACCGGCTCTGGCACAGACCGTATAAGTCTGCCCAGCACTATCCTCACCTCCCAACCACCAGCCCTGCCTCCCAACCACCGGCTCTGGCACAGACCATTTAAGTCTGCTCAGCACTATCCTCACCTCCCAACCACCAGCTCTGCCTCCCAACCACCGGCTCTGGCACAGACCGTACAAGTCTGTCCAACACTATCCCCGCCTCCCAACTACCAGCCCCGCCTCCCGATCTTGACTAAGCTCCTGAGGATCCATTCCTTCGGCACAGGATTCCTTTATGCTTATCCCACGCATGTTTGAATTCCGTTACCGTTTTCATTTCCACCACCTGCTGCGGGAGGGCATTCCAAGCATCCACTACTCTCTCCGTGAAAAAATACTTCCTGACATTTTTCTTGAGTCTGCCCCCCTTCAATCTCATTTCATGTCCTCTCGTTCTACCACCTTCCCATCTCCGGAAAAGGTTCGTTTGCGGATTAATACCTTTCAAATATTTGAACGTCTGTATCATATCACCCATGTTTCTCCTTTCCTCCAGGGTATACATGTTCAGGTCAGCAAGTCTCTCCTCATACGTCTTGTAACGCAAATCCCTTACCATTCTTGTAGCTTTTCTTTGCTACTTAATGCAGGAAATTATCGCACAGTGGCGGCAACCTAATGCACTATTGGGGGCTTTATCTTCATTTCATTTTACAGGTCCCACATTCAAATATCAGATAGAGCTTGGTACCGAGATGGAAGTTTATTTTTTTATTTTTATTTACTGCATTTGTACCCCACATTTTCCCACCTCTTTGCAGGCTCAATGTGGCTTACATTATGCCGCAATGGCGATTGCCATTTCCGGAAGGCAAAATACAGAATATTATTGCATTTAAAGTACAGAAAATATAAAATAAATTAGAAGTAAATAGATATACAAATCATTTCAGGTATAAGAGGACACCAGTAATGTGTAACGTTCAGTAATGACATTATGATTATAGTAAACACACAGAGATCAATGGTAACTTGTTCTGGTAAAAGTTTTGGTGTCAGTTCATTTAAGAAGGATCTTTATGATAAGTTTCTTTAAACAGTTTAGTCTTTAGTAATTTCCGGAAGGAAGGTTGCCAAGTCGTGCGTTGTTTTTATGGTATTTGGTAATGCATTCCATATTTACATAGAAACATTTGCCCCCCCCCCCCCCCCCCCCCCATTTAGGAGGTATTAAGTGGGACTGTACTAACTGCAGAATTGCCAGTTAGTGTGGGTTATCTGCCGAACGCTACCTGCAAAATGCCAGCAACACCCATTCTTCACCCATACCTCACCCCCCGAACATAAAAAGCACTTAACGAGTGGTTTATTGTGTGATAATTGCTACAATATATTTCAAAAACCCGCCAACGCAGTTGTGCGCTAGCGGCAAGTGCACAGTAAACTGCGTGTTAAGTACTGAATGCACTTTAGTAAAGGACCCCTAAAAGTCTCCTCATAATCCAAGAGCTTCCAAACTCAGGCCTGTTTATTTGCTTTAAATCGAAGCAACATTAAAGAGAAAAGCAAAACCCCTGCCTTCCTAGCAGAGCCACATCTTTCAATGCAACTTTAAATCTTCCAAGCCTGAGAAAAGGGATCTAGAGTTAATTGTTCACAATACGGAGTTGCCAATGCACAGCCGTTTCTCTTCCTATTCTTAAAAGAAATGTGTCTGCTTTGTTTGAAAAAGGAACCAACTGAGGATAGAACAGTTTGATCATGCCTCAGGAGAGAGAGAAAGGTGGTCATGGTTTGTTGGAATGTGCTTATCCACATTCTAGCTTTTTCACTCTGAATGTTTATTGTGCTATTTTACTATGGAGTTCTTTTCACACTTTTATTAGCTTTTTTGAACTGTACATCGCTTTGATTTGCATTAAGGGCGGTTTTGTCAAATATGAAGATACCAATAAACAAACAAGTCACTTAGCTAGCGATGCAAGCTTTAAAAATTGCCATTCAAAAGGTTGTTAATTCCAGTCTTTACAGTAATGATTTCATTTCTAGAACTAAAAAAAATTAATTTCCCCATAAAAGATTCACTTCTAAATGGGAGGATAAACTCAATTCCATGGGCTTCTACGAAATCCTATTTATTTGGTACTCAATCTTCACAAAACAAATTTGTTTTCTTGAACAAATGTGGACAGTATATAGATCAAAGCCCACTGCTAGGATCATATTTTTTAAATCTGGACTATGCGTATGGGAAAGGGGATTAATAAGTAGAATCCTCACAGCTTATAGACGTTGACCTTTTTGCTGCGTTCTCCACATGACTGGGTTAACACTACCCCCCCCCCCCAAAAAATAAACCCCCGAAAAAATTCACTTGAACCTAGTATTAACAAGTTTCTATTACCCTGCAGTTTGAAAGCCAACTGATAACAGAACCAAGAACATTCATTGGAAAATAGCAAATGCTTCTTTTAAAGGAAATGGATTGGATAAAATCTACTGTTTCACCACCTGCTATGTGTAAAGCCATGTCATGAATTTCCCTACTCCACCAAAACATGAAGGATCATCAAGAAATTAATTCAAGCAGTGGAAAGTACAAAGCATTAACTACAAACACATCTAAATTCCACTCCTTTTAAATCGGAGGCAGTGGAATATGACTCACCAGTCCGTCAAATGTATGTGCCATTCATACCTGCAATTTCAGTTTTATAAAAAATAAGGAAAAATGGAATGGGGATGGGATTTAATATATCGCCTTTTTGTGGTTACGATGATAGAGATTTACATATTATATATATAGAGGTACTTATTCTGTACCTGGAGCAATGGAGGCTTAAGTGACTTGCCCAGAGTCACAAGGAGCTGCACTGGGAATTGAATCCGGTTTCCCAGATTCTTAGGCCACTGTAATAACCATTAGGTTACTGCTCCAATCAGCATTATAGCAGACCAAGTGAAATTTCCTACTGCTCATCACCGACCATAAAACACATTCCGCATCTGTCAAAAGGACATATGAAGATGCTAAAATATATGTGTTTTATGACCAATGATAGCTTTGAGATAAACAGTACATAAATTTTGCTTGGTGTGTTCTAATGGTGAGGCCCTTTTCCTTGTATTTTTCTAGAATTGAAATTATACATTGTGCATACAATTGATGGACTGGTGATTTGTATTCTCCTGCCTCCAATTTAAAATGAGTGGAATTTAGTGTATGTTTGTAGCTAATGGATCCTCATCAAGTTCAGCGTCAAGACTTGCATAATAGTTACCAATAGAAATCAAACAAAATAAAAAATGGAAAAGAAAATAAGATACCTTTTTTATTGGACATAACTTAATACATTTCTTGATTAGCTTTCGAAGGTTGCCCTTCTTCTTCAGATCGGAAATAAGCAAATGTGCTAGCTGACAGTGTATATAAGTGAAAACATTCAAGCATTACTATGACAGTCTGACAGGGTGGGAGGATGGGGGTGGGTAGGAGGTATGCATGGGGACATCAAAGCATATCATTGATATTCTAACAGGATGGGTGTGGATAGGTGAGGGGTGGGGTGATCAACAGAGACATACAGCTTTATGATTTATAATGGGCTAGGAACCCCAGATCCTTGTTAAGTCCTTTCTGTTGGGTGTTAAAATATTCAATCATTCTGACTTCAAAGGTCTTACGTTCTTGTATGGTTTTAAAGTTACCTTTCAGGATTCTCACTGTGAAGTCACTGGTACAGTGTCCTGGTCCTGTAAAATGCTGACCAACAGGGGTGGGAGCCCTACTGGCACCAGTATTGTTCATGTGATGTCTATGTAAATTGAATCTTGTCTTAAGCATCTGGCCTGTTTCTCCAATATAGCATCCTTCGTTACATTTTTTACACTGAATGATATATACCACATTGGAAGATGAGCAAGTGAAAGATTCTTTTATGTTGAATATCTTTCCTTTGTGGATGATCAATGATATGCTTTGATGTCACCATGCATACTGCCTACCCACCCCCCTCCTCCCACCCTGTCAGACTGTCATAGTAATGCTTGAATGTTTTCACTTATATACACTGTCAGCTAGCACATTTGCTTATTTCCGATCTGACGAAGAAGGGCAACCTTCGAAAGCTAATCGAGAAATGTATTAAGTTATGTCCAATAAAAAAGGTATCATCTTATTTTCTTTTCCATGTTTTATTTTGTTTGATTTCTATTGATAACCTTAAGAGTGGACTAACACGGCTACCACACTCCTCTACTTATAATAGTTACCAAAACTGAAAAAAAACAACCCATTTGCATCATGTATTTTCTATCAAATTCCAACAACTACACACAAAGAATGCCAAATATAAGAAAGAGACAGTCCTTCTCTCTTGTTCTTAGCTCCTAACAAAACCCTAAAATCAAATATATCTGATTCATCTTAGCAGCAGTCTATAAATCAATGAGCTGACAATGTTCAAACTGCACAACAGTACATATATCAGCATCCTTGCTGAATTCAACATCACCTCTCTAACTTTAGCCAACAAACCCAAATGAAAAGCTTATCGCTGGAAGGGGCTTCTTGCCGATTTGTGTATGCACTTTGCTGTGATTGAATGTACTGTATACTTACTCAAATATGGGGGTTTATAAGGCGCTCGTGTGCCAGAAAGTAGGCCATCTAACTCCTTTCTCTCTAATGTGTTCCCATTCCCACCACAGCCGTGCAAGCCTTTCTCTTTGCCGAAGGTGGAGAAAGACCTCTCAACCCCAGGCTGAACTTCTGGAGCTTCAAAAACCTCCGTATCTGGGACGGAGTCCATTCCAGGTACATGGAGATTGCTGCGATAGTCCGCAGCCTGGCGTCCATCTGAAGGTACAAATGAAGGCATCCAACATCGATCTGAGTGGCCCAAGGCTTTGCATTCTTCTGTGCAATTGGAGAACAGATCTGTCCCTGCAAGCAGGAGAAAGAGATAAGAACCTCAGTGTCATTCACCCTCACTTGCATCAAATGCAAAAGTCATGTGAAGACTGTTTTAATAAGATCTAATATCTGTTGGATATCCCCAAAACTTTAAAGGGTCCTCAGAGGTTTCATATCAAAAACCCATCTTCTAGGACAAAAAAATCAATGTTCTTCAAACGTTTCATAGTAGAGATCTGTTATATTTTAAAAAGTCATTTTATTTTGTTACCTCTAGTAACAAATGCACCCTATAACTGATAGCTTGTGTCTCCAACATACTTGTAGGTGACAACGCTAATTTCTCATTTTCGACTCCTTAGGAACGGAAAAATAACAATGGTATTGGGTTTCCATCCTGCCACATATCTGTAAATGCAACATTTATTAAAAGCCATGTTTATAAAGTGCAGGATCAAGCATAATCGCAGACTTCCTTAGTTTTCACAGAATGAGGAAAACTATACATTTACACTGGTTTGTTCCTCAACTCATTGGTACCATGTGTATTCTCTTAAGTGTGCTTTCCCTAGGACAAAGCTGGATATCATTGTACTAAACATATCATATTATTGCTATTTCTTAAAATCTAGTAATCCTGGAATCTAGCACAGTTCCCCACGCTTTTCTGTTGACATGACCTTCCTGGCAGAAATTCAAACTAACCATAGAACAAACAGATGACTATTATTTGAAAAAGACCTTAAGGCTGCCACTACAGAATAAGACAAGACTCTCTAACTTAACACAGAGCCCCTACAGTGTTGATCATATTTATTTTATTTATACTTGATTAAATGCAAAATGTAAACTTAACGTGTTGTACAGTAAAACATACAATAAGAGCAAAACAGTAACAAGACACTTTCACAGAATCAAATCACCATAATCAGATGCAATATGACTGAATTGCATAACGTGAACATGAAGCAATGACATAGAACAAGATAATCAAAGATATTCATAGATATTCATCGACTGGTCTAACCACAGCACCGAAACAGTATTAGTTACTCTCATGACAAAATTTAAACAATTGATCGCAACAGGTTACAACATACTACTCCTACAATTCGATATGTCCAGCGCTTTTGACATGGTTGATCCCGGAATATTACTACACATCCTTGAATACTTTGGAATTGGAGGCAACATCTTCAAGTGGTTCAAAGGCTTCCTAACCACACGATCTTACCAAGTGATATTGAACTCTGCTACACATGAACACCTGAATGTGGAGTCCCACAAGGATCCCCCCTCTCGCTGACTCTCTTCAACCTAATGATGACACCCTTGGTCAAATTATTATCCAATCATAACCTCAATCCATACATTTACGCAGATGACGTAACGATCTACATCCCGTTTAAACAAGATTTAATGGAAATCACCAATGACATCAACCAAGGTTTCCAATCATGCATTCATGGGTGGATGCATTTCAGCTGAAACTCAATGCAGAAAAAATGCAATGCCTCATACTCACCTCACAACACAACACAAACATATTCACCACCATAAACACACCAAAACTATCCCTTCCCATATCGGACACATTGAAAATTCTTGGAGTTACCATCGACCGACATCTTACACTTGAAAACCATGTGAAAAATACAACCAAAAAGATGTTCTATTCAATGTGGAAACTAAAAAGGATAAGACCTTTCTTCCCAAGGACCGTCTTTCGCAAACTGGTACAATCACTAGTCCTTAGTCACTTAGATTACTGCAATGCACTCTACGCCGGATGCAAAGAACAAATCATCAAGAGATTGCAAACCGCCCAGAATACCGCTGCTAGACTCATACACGGAAAAACAAAATATGAAAGTGCTAAGCCCCTGAGGGAGAAATTACACTTGCTTCCACTTAAAGAACACATCACGTTCAAGATATGTTCTCTAGTTCATAAAATCATCCATGGAAATGCCCCAGCCTGCATGTCAGATCTGATAGACCTGCCACCCGGAAACGCTAAAAAGTCATCTCGAACATTCCTTAATCTGCACTTCCCCAGTTGTAAAGGCCTAAAATACAAACTAACGCATGCATCTAACTTCTCTTACCTAAGTACACAGATGTGGAACGCATTGCCGCGAAGCTTAAAAACGACATATGAACTAACCAACTTTCGCAAATCCCTGAAGACCCACCTATTCAACAAGGCATACCAATAAGAGCAGCAACTACAAAGTATCACATCGCAACCTTACCTATTATCTACTATGCTCTTGCTTATATCTACTTGTTTGAATTTCGATCACGCTATTTTCTACGACATCTCCACCTTACCTATTATCAGTAATGTTTTCTACTTTATTTTAATTGTGTACATTTCGATGATACTATTTTCCATGTAACACTAACTACTATCTCCTAATCTACTATCTACTAATCACATCACATTGTAAGCCACATTGAGCCTGCAAAAAGGTGGGAAAATGTGGGATACAAATGCAATAAATAAATAAAAATAAATAAATAAATAGAAGGAGCAAAAATAATTCCAAACAGAAACCTATCCAGAAGTACATGAAATAGAAGGGGCAGGTGTTGAAAATTCACATACACCAACATACAGATTTTTTTAATCAATTTGAGGCTTGATGGTGTGGATAACATGAGGAAGGATGTAGCAAAGCTAGAGGAATGGTCTTGAATTTGGAAGCTAAGATTTAATGCTAAAATAAAAGCCGGATAAAGCATTTGGGCTGTAAAAACCTGAGGGAACGGTACCGTTTTGGGGCGAAGAACTTTTGTGCATGAAAGAGGAGTGGGATTTGGGTGTGATCATATATGATGATATTAAGGTGGCCGCCAGGTAGAAAAGGCAATGGCAAAAGCTAGAAAGATGCTTGGGTGCATAGGGAGAAGAATGGCCAGGAAGAAAAAGGAGGTGATGATGTCCCTTGTATGAGACTCTGGTGAAACCTCATTTAGAATATTGTGTACAATTGTGGAAGACCGCACCTTCAAAAAGATATAAACAGGATAGAGTCAGTAGAGAGGGCGGCTACTACAATGGTCAGTGGTTTTTCTCATAGAGCATATGTACAGAGACAAGATCTCAATATGTGTACTTTGGAAAAAAGGCAGGAGAGGGTAGGTGTGATAGAGACATTTAAATGCCTACACAGCATAAATGCAGAGGAGGGGTGTCTCCAGGGGTGTGCTGGTAAATCTTTAACAACAGGCTCTTTCTCCAGACGTAGCTAGCTCTGCAGTTGGATGGGCTAGGATTGGCCGGGGTGGGGGGGAGCAACACTTGCCTCTCTCTCCTCCCTCCCTTTCTGCGGGCACGCTAGGCATACCTTTGCTGGCAGCCAATAAATGGACTGCCACCACTCCCAATGTCTTGCTCTGAGCAGCATGCTGAAACTTCTCACACATGCTGGAGAAGTCCCAGCCTGCTGCTCAGAGCTGGAAACAAGGAGCGGGGAGCAGCAGCAGTCTATTTACTTGGCTGGCAGGACTCAGCATCCCCACCAGCAAAGTAAAAGAGAATTCAGCAGGGGGCCCAAGCCCACATTTTGGGAGCCAGTTGTTAAAGTAGCCATGGAGGGCCCTACTTTAACAACCGGCTCCCAAAATTCTTAAAAACTTAACAACCGGCTCTTGCGAGCCTGTGAGAGCCTGCTCCAGCACACCACTGGGTGTCTCTTTCAACTGAAAGGAAGGTCTGGAACGAGGAGGAATAGGATGAAAGTGGAAGGGGACAGACACAGAAGTAACCTGAGGAAATACTTCTTCACAGAAAGTGTGATGAATTTGTGAGACGGTTTCCCAGTGGAAAACAGTAACTGAATTCAAGAGAGTTTGGGAGAAGTAAACAGGATCTCTAAGGGAGCGATAGGGAAAGTAGATGGCATGGATGGGCGGACAGGATAGACCATATGGTCTTTATCTGCCTACTTTTTTTCTATGTTTCTATGTAACTTGGCATAACAGGATGATGCTGTTTTTGCCCATTCTTGGAAGACTATTTTAAGCTTTTTCGGGTTGGTTAGGATTGTCTCTAGATAGCAGTTGTCAAGACTTGCCACATATTTTCTACTGGATTCAGATTTGGCATTTCACTGGTCTAACTCAAGGACATTTAGGGGTCCCTTTACTAAGCTGTGGTAAAAAGTGGCCTTATTATGCAGGAACCTGTGTAAGGACCGCTAAGGCCATTTTTACAATGGCCGTAAGATGGCCTAGTTTCTATTTTTTTGTATTAATGGCCATGTGTTAATGTTGCCATTAATGTAAAGAGCAAATAATCAAGAAACTTCAGACAGCCCAGAACACTGCAGCCAGACTCATATTCGGTAAATCCAAATATGAAAGTGCCAAACCCCAACGAGAAAAACTGCACTGGCTTCCACTTAAAGAACGCATCACGTTCAAGATATGCACCCTAGTTCACAAAATCATTTACGGAGATGCCCCAGCCTACATGTCAGACCTGATAGACTTACCACCCAGGAATGCTAAATGATCATCCCGCACATTCCTCAATCTTCACTTCCCCAACTGCAAAGGTCTAAAATACAAACTTTTCCTACTTGAGCACACAGATATGGAACGCACTGCCGCGCAACTTAAAAACGATCTACGAACTGACTAACTTCCGTAAACTACTGAAGACCCATCTCTTTAACAAGGCATACCACAAAGATCAACAAAGGTGAATATACACAACTCCTCCACATATATTCAGTATTACCTTATAATATCTGCTTGTTATATTCTTACCATGTTTTCTTACTATAATGCTACCCAAGATCCTTCTGCAACACTAAATGTCTACTTTCTAATCTATTCCTACCATTCATGATATATTGTAAGCCACATTGAGCCTGCAAAGAGGTGGGAAAATGTGGGATACAAATGCAATAAATAAATAAAAAGGGGTTGGACGGTTTCCTAAAGGCTTTAGAAATGTCAAATAGTAGTAGTAGTAGTAGTAGTAAAGGACAAGTCCACAAACCGCTACTAAATGGACTTGGGAAAAATCCACAATTCCAGGAATAACATGTATAGAATGTTTGTACGTTTGGGAAGCTTGCCAGGTGCCCTTGGCCTGGATTGGCCGCTGTCGTGGATAGGATGCTGGGCTCGATGGACCCTTGGTCTTTTCCCAGTGTGGCATTACTTATGTACTTATGTAAATGGACTTGGGAAAAATCCACAACTCCAGGAATAACATGTATAGAATGTTTGTACGCTTGGGAAGCTCGCCAGGTGCCCTTGGCCTGGATTGGCCGCTGTCGTGGACAGGATGCTGGGCTCAATGGACCCTTGGCCTTTTCCCAGTGTGGCATTACTTATGTACTTATATGGCACTTCTTATGTTCATATGAGAAACACTGACTGCTGAAAGAACTTGAGGGTAAAGTTATTTAAAGGTGCAGATTACAGGGCAATCTATAAATGTGATTGTGTTTATCCCTTGGGGCAGCTGGTTCCATTATTCTAACTTGGAAACAGTTTGGCACAATCAAGACACTGCCTTAATCACAGCATCCATCCAAAGTCTATAGTCGTGGGGTTAAGGAAGCTGTTGAGAAATGCCACTGTGGGGGCCAAAAACTCCCTTAAAAGATCTGCAGAGGTCTCTGGCTGAGACTGGGGAAACATGTTGGCTGTAGACAGTTTCAACATTACTCAACAAATGCAGTCTCTGTGGGAGGTTGAGAAGAAGGAAGCCACTGCTGAGGACAAGCCATATGATTTGCCGTAGAATTTACAAGAAATAGGAGATACTGCACATATGGGAGAAGGTTTTCTGGTCTGATGAAGCCAAATACAATTTTTGTTTGTTTCAATGCTAAATGATATATGTGATGAAAAATAAACCCAGCACATCGTCCTGCTAAAACCATCCCTACAGCAACATATGGTGGTGGCATGCTTTGTATCAGTGAAGACAGGGACTATTGTAACATCGTCTATGAAGGGTATCACTGTTTCTTTGTTGAAACGGCTTCAAACAGTTCAGAACACTGTAATCTATCTTATGTATGGGCTATGATTGTACACTGCTTTGAACCTACTGGGATTTAGCATTTTATAAATCCTAGAGAACAGAAAAGATATGATAAAAGTCTACAATACCTTGAGTAGAGAGGAACAGGTAAATGTCTATTACCTACTTGGTATACCACCTTTCCCTGAAATAATCAAAAGCCCTGAAAACAATCCACGACCACCAGAACTTCAGGAAATCACTAAAAACCATCCTCTTCAAAAAGGCATACCTCAACGACCCCAAATAAACCTCTTCATCCAGCAACACAGCATAACTTTGATCGTTCTGGACAACACGCAATCTTCATCCTTCCCTACCTTCTACATATACCTCATACGATCACATTTCAACCTTGTACTTGTTATCAACCAACTGGGCAAACGCCTTTGACGGTACTATGTAAGCCACATTGAGCCTGCAAATAGGTGGGGAAATGTGGGGTACAAATGCAATAAATAAATGAATAAATCAAAGCGGTTAACAATAAAATTCAATAAACCAGAAGTGGAAAGGAACTATAAAAATGGACGGGAAAGGCCAAAATCGGTCATGAAACAGAAAAGGAGATCATCCAGTACTCAAACTGATCAGCTATGATCATCCTGCCAACCAAGAGAAGGCTGTAGAGCAATGACTTTCAACCGCTGTGCCGCTAACGGTCAGCAGGTGTGCCATGGGACAGCTGGAACAACACTTAGCGTTTCTTCCCCCACACCTGGGTTCGGCATTTCTCCCCTTCAGACTCCTCATCTGCTTCTGTAATAAAGTGAAGCAGATTTATCTCCACGTTAAAATTATCCACCATCGCTCTCCTCTTTATAACTGTTGCCTACATTTATAATTACGGAGAATAGTAGCAGCAATTCTAGAAAGCTGTTTTATTTCCACCACGTGCAGCTCTCCCTCTGGGGTCCTGTACTTCTGAAGATAACTACATCTGTAGAAAATGCATAGCGTCCAAGAGGGATTCATCTTCCTGCATCTGATGATCTGCTGTTATATTTTATAGTTTTTGTACAATATACAAGGTTGCTTTCAAACCTTTTTAATTTAAGCTACATTAATGATTTTAAATGCTTGTACCTATGCTGCTACATATTAAGTCTAATTGACTATGATTTGATTCCAGCCAGCAAGAAGCTTACAGATAACCTGCTGTCAGTGGGTCATCAGAACACTTCCGTACTAAAGAAAATATTTTTATGTATCAGATAGATATAAGACAGATGGATGTGTCTTAATAATGAATTTTCTTTTTTTACACTGAAATGTAATAGATTTTTTTTTTTAGTTACATTTGTACCCCGCGCTTTCCCACTCATGGCAGGCTCAATGCGGCTTACATGGGGCAATGGAGGGTTAAGTGACTTGACCAGAGTCACAAGGAGCTGCCTGTGCCTGAAGTGGGAATCAAACTCAGTTCCCCAGGACCAATGTCCACCACCCTAACCACTAGGCCACTCCTCCACTGTTGCTACTATTTGAGATTCTACATGGAATGTTGCTATTCCACTAGCAACATTCCATATAGAAGTTGGCCCTTGCAGATCACCATGTGGCCGCGCAGGCTTCTACATGGAATGTTGCTAGTGGAATAGCAACATTCCATGTAGAATCTCCAATAGTAGCAACATTCCATGTAGAATCTTCAATAGTAGCAACATTCCATGTAGAATCTCCAATAGAATCTATTTTATTTTGTTACATTTGTACCCTGCGCTTTCCAACTCATGGCAGGCTCAATGCGGCTTACATGGGGCAATGGAGGGTTAAGTGACTTCCCCAGAGTCACAAGGAGCTGCCTGTGCCTGAAGTGGGAATCGAACTCAGTTCCTCAGTTCTCCAGGACCAGAGTCCACCACCCTAACCACTAGGCACACATTTTTACCCAAACAAAATGCAGGTGACTTGGGTAATCAACATTGGAATAAACTACCTCAGCCCCTCCAGCATCCAACATCTCTCCAAAACTTTAAAACAGAACTCCAAACTTTCCTTTTCTCCGATGCGTCTTCCAAGTCTCTTCACTGCAGTCCATGGAAGCTGTGCCTGTTGGACCTGACAGACTAGATAGACCCTTCCCTTCCCTACCCCCTTTTATTCTATCCTATCTTAAATGGTAGTTTTACCCCGCCCTTCCTCCTTCATGTTCTGCTATTGTCCTTCTCCTTCTAAATATTTTTAGATCCTAAGCCACGTGGAGGGGCATAATGGAACAGAAACGCCTATCTCCATGGGCGTTAATCTCCGAGAACGGGTCCGTGAAGGGGCGGACCGAACCGTATTGTCGATAAAAAATAGACGCCCATGTTTTATTCGCCAATGTGTGAGCTGGGCGTTTTTGCTTTTCAGCGATAATGGAAAAGGAAAGTGCCCAGCTCAAAAACGAATAAATCCAAGGCATTTGTTCGTGGGAGGGGCCAGGATTTGTAGTGCACTGGTCCCCCTCACATGCCAGGACACCAACCGGGCACCCTAGGGGGCACTTTTACAAAAACAAAAAAACAGGTAAAAGAGCTCCCAGGTGCATAGCACCCTTCCATTGTGTGTTGAGCCCCCCAAATCCCCCTCAAAACCCACTGCCCACAAGTCTACACCATTACTATAGCCCTAAGGGATGAAGGGGGGCACCTACATGTGGGTACAGTGGGTTTGGGGGGGTTGGACGACTAATAAGCATTAAGCAGCACAATTGTAACAGGTAGGGGGGATGGGCCTGGGTCCACCTGCCTGACGTCCACTGCACCCCCTAACAACTGCTCCAGGGACCTGCATACTGCTGCCTGGGAGGAGGGTATGACATTTGAGGGTGAAAATAAAAAGTTGTGAAACATCATTTTTTTGTGGTGGGAGGGGGTTAGTGACCACTGGGGGAGTCATGGGAGGTCATCCCCAATTCCCTCTGGGGGTAATCTGGTCATTTAGGGCACTTTTTGGGGCCTTATTCGTGAAAAAACAGGGTCCAGGAAAAGTGCCCTAAATTCTAGCTACAAACGCATCCATTATCGGCGAAGGGCGCCCATCTCTGTTCGGGTGATAACCACGCCCCAGTTCCGCCTTCGACACGCCCCCGTCCACTTTGTCCGCATCCGCGACGGAGTGCAGTTGAAAGCATCCCAAATTCGGCTTTTGATTATACCGCGTTATTCGTTTTTGTGAGATAAACGCCCATCTCCCGATTTAGGTCGGAACTTGGGCGTTTTTCTCGTTCGATTATAAGCTGGCTAGTCATGCTTCTTGATGGGTGGCACAGTAAATCTTGAATAAAACTTGAAACTTAACTCTAAAAACATTTTTTTCTTTATTTAGCCCTCACTTATAGGATCCGTTTTTCAGGCCATACTTATATTTTGCCTGTTCACATTATTCAGGAGTACTACTTTATCTGGCTGCTGGCTCTCTTCTCAATATTTTATGGTATTTGTATGGCATGCAAAGAAATCCCAACACCCTGGAATACCAAACACACAGAAATCAATTTATCATCTGACCACGGAACATCAGAAACTAGAAGTTCACAATTCACCACAAGAGCTTTTATTGCATTGTGATGGAATTTATAGAACACTGCCCCTCGCTCTTAAGAATAGTCCCTCAGATAGCCTGAACCACCTTAAGAACATTAGTCCCGCCCCTGGAGGAAGTGAATCAGGAAGGGTGGAGGCAGAACCAGGAAGTATAAATGACAGGGCCAGACTAAGGTTGAGGAGGCCCAGGGAAGGAAGAATCAAAGCCACTACAACCAGGGTTGCCAGATGGGAATTGGGCGGTTTTCCACAACCCGCCGCGGGAAACTTTTGCCCGTGGCAGGTTGCAGTTTTTTGGGCTGGTTTTGGTTTTTTTGTGCGGGTTTTGGGGCGGTTTTTCGGCCGGCGGGGGTGGGGCTAATGGTGACAGAGGCAGGGTTTGTGACGTTTTGGGTGGGGTTTGCCGACGTTTTGGGCGGGGCGATGACGGCGGGGGCGGGGCTGATGACGGAAGGGGTGGGGGTGATGACGTCGGGGGTGGGGTGTGTGCGGTTTTTGGGCTGTTTTGGGTGGGAATTTTTTTTTTTTTATATGGCAACCCTGACTACAACTCACATTTAATGATTGTGATCTGGCTGAGGTAAACCACTTTTGTTTCCTCTGAGACTTGCAAGCCTTGGTCTGATGTTTGGCTGGAGCCATAACCTAGAACTCGGAGAAGAACTGAGAAGGACTTACAGGCTGTGTTTGGGGCGTGGCAGCCCCACCAGCCACAGACTATCTTCTGGATCTGCCAGCCAGAGGCCTGCTTAAAAATATGCTTCTTCAATTAGAGGTATTTTGCCTTATGTTTCTGGCCCTGTGACATTAACAAGCTTCAGGATTCAATTAAAAAAACACTTGTTTTTGTTTATATCCCTCTGTCTGGCTGTGTTATTTCAGAGGGTCAACCTTCGCTTGGGGTATCACATGCATACAAAACTCAAATCCAAATTATGTCTCCCAGAATGGGTAGTAACAGAAACAAGTTGTTCCCAACCCAAACAAGGCATAAGAAAAAGAAAACCCTGAGCTACCAAATCTATTGCCAACAAATCCACCTGCAAATTAAAATCACATGCAATAATCGCCTCAACTAATACTGAATAATCATGATACAACAAACAACACAGACCGTAGATTAGAAGACTATTATAAACAGAAGACACTAACAACAAAGATTCAATTGCACAATCCACCTCAAATTTACTACTAACTTGAAATTGTAGTTGACTCTGAGCAATCACAAACACACCCTTTCTCCTAGTAGATCGTGGGCAAGAGAATATACTATAGGATGGTGGGGTCAATTGAGAGGTGATTGTTAGATCTGATCCACATATGCCACTCCCATGGCCACACCCCCTTTCAGTTACATCCTATAAGATTTGCCTACACATCTTTGTAGAATAATGCATAGCAAGGCCAATGATTTATTTGTTACCACCTAATTATTGGCACCATTTGGCTCTTTTCTCAATTGTGTGCACAAATTGGGTGCGTGCCCACATTGGTGCATCCAATTTTAGTGCCGTTTATAGTATCCAGGGGTTTCTGTGCAAAGCAGTCACCTTACATAGTAACACAGTAGATGGTGGCAGATAAAGACCTGTGCAGTCTATGCAGTCTGCCCAACAAGATAAACTCATAGCATAAGGTATGACGTGAGTATGATGTGATTCTACATATGCGTACTCGATCTTGATTTGAACTGTCTTTGCCATTTTCAGGGTACAGACCGTAGAAGAATGTCTAGCACTGACCCACCTGTCCAGTCAAGATCAGGGCACAGACCGTAGAAGTCTGCCCAGCACTGGTTTTGCTTCCCAATTACTGGTGTTGCCATTTAATCACTGCTAAGCTTGTTTGGTTTCATGCCTTCTATACAGGATTCCTTTGTGTTTATCCCACACATTTTTGAATTCTATTATCGTTTTCATCTCCACCACCTCCCAAGGGAGGGCATTCCAGGTATCTACCATCCTACATAAGTACATCCTCTCCATGAAAAAGTAATTCATGACATTATTCCTGAGTCAGTCCCCCCAGCAACCTCAATTCATGTCCTCTAGTTGAACCATCTTCCCATCTCTGAAAAAGGTTTGTTTGTACCTTTCAAATATTTGAACGTCTGTATCATGTCACCCGTCTCTCCTTTCCTCCAGGGTATACATGTTTAGGTCCTCAAAACTCCCCTCAAACGTCTTGCAAAAAAAAAAAAACATACTATTTTTGTCACTTCTCTGATTCGCTTCAAGTCTTTTTACATCCTTAGTAAGATACGGCCTCCAAAACTGAACACAATACTCCAAATGGGGCCTCACCAATGACTTGTACAAGGGCATCAACATCTCCTTTCTTCTGCTTGTTATACCCCTCTCTATGCAGCCTAGAATCCTTCTGGCCCCGACCACCGCCTTGCCGTACTGTTTCATTACCTTGAGATCCTCAGCAACCATCACCCCAAGGTCCCTCTCCTGAGATGTGCTTATCAATCTCTCTCCTCCTATCGGGTACATCTCCTTTGGATTTCTGCACCCCAAGTGCGTCACTCTGCTCTTCTTGGCATTATATTTTAACTCAGTAAATAAGTATTGTCACCATAACTCAATACAACAATAATATGTGAATGAAAAATGTGCTCAGTTCAATCCTAATATATACCATTACAACCCATGCAGGTCATTGGTTAGACAGGATGAACCATCACTGAACATTCAACTGTGGTAAATGCATTTATTACCAACTAGTAAGAAAGGCCCATTTCTGAGGCCAATGAAACGGACGCTAGCAAGGCGCTTTCGTTACCATCCCCCTCCCCTTGTTGCTGGACTTACCCCCCATGCTTGAGGGTGGTCATGGGCGCCTCGCCCCGCCCTGTGACGTAGAGATTGGCTGGCTGTCTCCCTCGCTGTGTGTGACCTACAGCCTGCCTGCCTCACACTCCCTCCGCTCGTCCTCAAGTAGATCGATGTATGCCCCGCCCTCGCGTCAAACGTGATGACGTCGAGGGCGCAGCGATGTGATTGGTGAAGTGTCATTGCTCCGCCCTCGATGTCATCATGTTTGATGCGAGGGCGGGGCAAACAGTAATGGGATAAATTCCGATCTCTGCCGCCTCACAAACCGGAAGTTGCAGCTTCATTAGAACGTTGAGGTAGGGAATTATGTGCGGAAGGGGCGTGGCTGCTGGGGCGGGTCTGTCAGTGACAGTGAGTGGTGCCTGAGTGACAGTGAGTGGTGACAGCCTAAGTGCAGGGCTCCAGTGTTTCCCTGCCACAGAGTGAGCTTCAGAATGTTTGAGGTGAGAATTATTTATATAGATATGCCATTGAAGCAACTCGGATTATGATTCCTCATTCCACCAGGAAGTTTTATTTGCAAAGGAGAACAGATTAAAGTGCGCATAGGGGAGCACAATAGTAATACTAAGACTTCAAAACCTGAAGCTTTCTGTCAGCACACTGGAAAGATCACCATCATGATACTTAGGACTTGCAACTTGTGGTAAGGATGATGGTTTCTTTACCCCATGGTGGTTCCCTCACTGAACACCTTGTTCATAAAGAACAGAGATTTATTTTCTTGTGGAATACCATTCATCCAAATGGTTTGAACAAGGATAGTGAATGGATGTAAATGGATTGGCTAAACAGTAGGTGTCAAGCTAGCACCTTAGTGGCTTAAATTTTGGTCTACGGGCGATTTCATCGCGCAGCAAATGGGAGCATGCGCTTAGCTTTGTCTCTCACAGGGAAAGCGTCCGATATGTTATGTATTACATAGTAACACAGTAGATGGTGCATTTTCATTTAGTAGTATATTTGTATTAGTTGCTTGGTTTTGTTATGTACTTTTTAATTTCTGTAGGGTTTCCTCTGAAGAAGCTCTAGCGAAACTCGAGTCAAGGAAACTCTAAGCAAATGTTGAATGCTATATTTTAAAGCTTTGCCACATGGGTAGTTTGCAGTCTGTGGGGGACAGGAGTAATGGAGCACACGAGATGAGGAAGGACACTTATATGAAGTAGGGTTAAATGGTCAGTATTCTCAATGGAGAAGGGTAGTTAGTGGGGTTCCCCAGGGGTCTGTGCTGGGACCGCTGCTTTTTAACATATTTATAAATGACCTAGAGATGGGAGTAACTAGTGAGGTAATTTGCTGATGACACAAAGTTATTCAAAGTAGTTAAATTGCAGGAGGATTGTGAAAAATTACAAGAGGACCTTACGAGACTGGGAGACTGGGCGTCTAAATGGCAGATGACGTTTAATGTGAGCAAGTGCAAAGTGATGCATGTGGGAAAGAGGAGCCCGAATTATCGCTACGTCATGCAAGGTTCCATGTTAGGAGTCACCGACCAAGAAAGGGATCTAGGTGTCGTTGTTGATGATACGTTGAAACCTTCTGCTCAGTGTGCTGCAGTGGATAAGAAAGCAAATAGAACATTAGGTATTATTAGGAAAGGAATGGAAAACAAAAATGAGGATGTTATAATGCCTTTGTATCACTCCATGGTGTGACCACACCTCGAATATTTTGTTTAATTCTGGTCGCTGCATCTCAAAAAAGATATACTGGAAAAAGAAAAGGTGCAGAAAAGGGCGACATTAATGATAAAGGGGGTGGGACACCTTCCCTATGAGGAAAAGCTAAAATGGCTGGGGCTCTTCAGCTTGGAGAAAAGACGGCCAAGGGGAGATATGATAGAGGTCTATAAAATAATGGGTGGAGTGGAACAGGTAGACATGAAACGTCTGTTTACGCTTTCTAAAAATACTAGGACTAGGGGGCATGCGATGAAGCTACAAAGTAGTAAATTGAAAACAAATCAGAAAAATTTTTGTCTTCACTCAACGTGTAATTCAACTCTGGAATTTGTTGCCAGAAAATGTGGTAAAGGCAGTTAGCCGAGCAGAGTTTAAAAAAAGGTTTGGGCGGCTTCCTAAAGGAAAAGTCCATAGACCATTATTAAATTGGGCTTGGGGAAAATATTTCTGGGATAAGCAGTATAAAATGTTTTGTACTTTTTTGGGGATCTTGCCAGGTATTTGTGACCTAGATTGGCCACTGTTGGAAACAGGATGCTCGGCTTTATGGACCTTTGGTCTGTCCCAGTATGGCAATACTTATGTACTTATGTATGTACTTATGTCCTTATGATCCCAGTCCCAACCCCGAGGCACTCCATTACTCACTTTCCATTTCTCTGAGCGGATTCCATTTACCACCACCCTCTGTCACCTGTTGGTCAACCAGAATCTAATCCAGTTCATCACTTTTGGTCCTAAGTTCAGCCCTCTCAGCTTACTCATGAATCTTCTGTGAGGAAAGGCTTTGCTGAAAACTAAGTAGATTACATCTAGCAGATGTCCTTCATCCAGTTCTTTGGTCACCCAGTCAAAGAAAAATCAGATTCGTTTCACAAGATTTTCCTTTGGTAAAGCCATGTTGCCTCGGATCCTGCAACCCATTGGATTCTAGAAAGTAATCTATCTTTTCCTTCAGCAGCAACTCCATCATTTTTCCTACCACTGATGTGAGGCTTACTAGCCTGTAGTTTCCCATTTCTTCCCTGTCCCCGCTTTTGTGAAGAGGGACCACATCAGCTCACCTCCAATCTCGTGGAACCTCTCCCATCTCTAAAGATCTGTTAAATAAATCCTTAGGAGGTCCTGCCAGGATTTCTCTGTGCTTCCTCAGTAACCTGGGATGTATCGCTTCCAGCCCCATAGTTTTTTCCACTTTCAGATTTTCAAGTTGTTTATAAACATATTCTTCCGTGAACTGTGCAATATCCACTCCATTTCCAGATATACACTCAGCAGCCGACTGCAATCCTTCTCCGGGATTTTCTTAACATTACTCTCACTTCAAAAGGAAGTCAGTGTAGCTTCATCAGTGATGGAGTATCTCTCTCAAATTTCCTACAGCACAAATCAGTTTACCAGCAATATTTTCTATATTTTTCTCATTAATTGATCGAGATATAGACATATACATTGTAATAATCTAATTGTGACATTATTAAATATTGCAGTAAAAGAACAAAATGATCCACAGAGTAACCAGGTACCTCTCTTGTGCAGCCAAGGATAGAACAATCTCCTCCGGCTCCCGGTACAATGAAGAAATAGATGTCCACCAGTAACTTTCAACCTTAAGGACTTTTATGCCATGCAGGTTTCTAGTACACAGTTCCAACAGCAGCACAGCACATACCAGGATTCAATACAGGCTTTCAGGATCCAGCCTGGGCTCTTTATCCAGTGCACAGTAAACAGTAATTCAATTCCCAAGACAAACAGTTCTTTCAGTTCATCATCACAGTTCAGTCACCAAGCAGCATTTTCTACCTTCTATCCTCTTTACCTTCAGGAGAGTTCAATATTTTAGGGACTCCTTCTACCCAAGGGTTTTCCCCTGCCTCAGCTTCACAGTGAATTCAATACTTTTGGGACTTCCTCTCACCCAAGGAATTTCAGCCTGCTTCAGTACTTTAGGGACCTCCCTGCCCAAGGATTTCCAGCCTGCAAACTTCTTTGCTCCTTCTGCTTCTCTCTCCTGAACTGAACTCCTGGGACTCCTTCCCACCTGCCTAATCAATCCCTGGCTTCAGCTACCACAACTAATCATTCTCCTTCCATTAGCTTCCTCACACCCCAAACCCGCTGAGTTAAGCATTAGACTAATGAGACCAATGATGAGCTCCTGCACATAGGGTTTCCTAACTCTCTTCCCACCTAGTGGCAGCCACCCTACACAACCTGCCAGCTTACACCCATGTCTTCCCCGATTGCAGCGGAGTCCAGTCCGGGTTCTTCATCTCCCCCTCTGGCTCCTTGCCTGCAATGCCTTCTGGGACTTGTATTTCAGACTGAAACTGCCTTAACCCAACTATCCTGGAGGTGACTTTATCACAACAGAGAAATAAGGCCAAAGAAGTTTATGATGTTTAAGCTTAAAAATGCCCTTTTAAATAAACTATTGCCTTGAATTTCAAAAGAAAGTGAAAATTCCAAAAACATAATAAGCACATTAGAAGAGCAATCCACGGTAAGTTACTTTTTGTCATTCAGAGGGATTATAAGAGGAATTTTACGGTCAGAATTTTTAAACCACAACGCTTACATCAGTTCGCATTCGGACTAACCATATTTCTCAGGGCCCATTGTTCTATCTTAACACAATTTTTAATTTTAATAGAAGTGGAGTCCCTATCACAAAGGACTGGGAACTAAGACAAAAACATTATGTATATATGAATTTCAGGTGCTCATCACGCTCTAACTGAACGGAATCCAAAGAAGTCATAAAAACATTAAAGGAAACCGGTGATAGTGGTGACCCCCTGAGGACCTCACATGACTGTTGCCAGCTAAAATAAATTTCACTGCTCTTCTTAACACTGTAAATCCTGTTGCACATAGAAATTTCTGAAACCACTCCAATACATTTCCTTTTAGTTTCAAGTCCCCAAATTTAGTTAATAAAAAAATGATGATCTATAGTGTCAAATGCACTGGAGATAAACTGTAGTAGGATGATTTCCAAAGCACAATACCCTCCTCACTTAGTTTAGTTTATAGTCCACATAATTATCTATGCGGATAATAGTAGATAAATTACATAATTATAAATCCCATCCAGAGTTACAAAACTAACACAATAAAAACAGCCCAAAACAGATATCTCTCTATATAAAAGGCACCACCAACGTTCTAATTAAGCCTCCAGCCGGAAGTGTGAAGCGCCAGAGATATCCGGTTTCCCCATGAGTGAAGGAAAACACAGCACGAAATCCCTCTCTCTGTAACAGTGAAGGACTCAGAGGGGGGAGGGGAGAGAGACGCCCTCACTCTCTCTGTAACACAAACACAGCAGAGCAGGAAACTTAACACTGAAGGACTGGACTCGGAGGGGGGAAGGGGAGGGGACAGACAGCACAGGGGAAGGGAGAGAGGGCAGAGGGCAGGGACACACACACTCCCACATGCACACTCTGAAGAAAACTTTGCTAGCCCCCTGTTTCATTTGCATCAGAAACGGGGCTTTTTTTACTAGTAACAAATAAAGCCCAATACTTAAATATCATCTTCAACTGCTTAGCTCTCCTCTCTATAAACTAAAAATAGACTTCATAGGCAAAGCCTCAGTTCTCTAAGGGGTCCTTTTACAAAGGCTAGATAGCGTTTTTAGCATGCGCTAAAAATAAGCACATGCTAAACATTAGAGACACCCATATATTTCTATGGGTAACCCTACCGTTCAGCGTGTGCTAATCATTAGCGCATACTAAAACCGCTAGTGCGCCTTTGTAAAAGACCCTCTAAAATTATTCACAAAATAGATTAAATTGACTGGTACCATTAATTCCCTAATTTGTAAAGGAAGTTTATTCCACAATATTAGGCCCGCTATTGAAAACGTTCTTTGCCTGGTCTCTTCAAAATGAATTTTTCTCAATGCTAGAATAAGCAAGCGTTAAGTGCCTGCCCACCACAGATCTCTGTTAGGCTGATAAATTTTTAAAACTGCCCCCAGGTAAAAATCTGAATCTTGTTTCAGTGCCTTATGAATTAAAAAGCAATATTTTAAAATTAATTCTTTTCTCTACAGGCAACCAGTGAAGTTCCTTCAACATAGGACTAATGTACTAAAAGTGAGAAAGGCCAGAAACAAGTTGTGCTGCTGTAGATACAGGGCGTTGCAGTAGTCCAAACTTTACACTGTCAACTTAAAATCTTCAACAGGAGCGCAATCTTTCAATCTGCTCAGCATTCTTAGTTTAAAAAAATGAACTCTGAACTACTTTCCTTAGATGTGGTTTAGAATTAAAATAAACATCTAAAACCACCCCTTAATTAGACCTATTGAACCAAATGAACTTCGCTGTCATCTACCTTGACCATTTCGAGAGTCTGTTCACCCAAGACTTCTCCAAACAACATGACTTTGTCAACATTCAAGACTAACTGAAGGGGTCTTTCACTAAGAAGCACTGGCATTTATAGCGCGCTCTAAAAATAGGCACGGGCTGAACGCCAGAAACGCCAATGTATTCCTATGGGCGTCTCTAACATTTAGCACGCTCTAAAAACGTCAACGCACCTTAGTAAAAGACCCCCTATCTGTTAACCACTCTGTTATGTGTAAGTGAGAGTGGGATGTTTGATCACGGAAATTCAAATCCTGGAGACAAGAATCTTAAAAAGCTTGTTTATTGATGAAAAGACTCGACACAGCTGTTGTGTTTCGGCCGTCAGGCCTGCATCAGGAGTCTATAAAAACATACATTTGCAAATAAAGAAAAATTAAGTAAAAACATAAACCATATATGATAAAAAAAAACCACAGTAAAACAATGACATATGATAAAAAACAAAATCAAAAGATAAAATATGGGAATAACATCATTTGCTAAACATCAAAAAATGTGTTCGCATATACAATGTTCTCATAAAGTGCTAAATATTGCAAGAACAATGCGTGCAATAAAATACATATAAATAATGAATAAAATAGGGACTAGACGTACAAAGCATATGAATGAAATATTATATTGGAAGGATATGCTATGATGTGTATAGTTACGGGCGGTAAGCTTATAATGAAAACTGAGAATTTTTTCATAATTACATATTCGCATGTACAATATTCCCATGGAATGCTAATGTTGCATAAAACACTAAATGCTGGTACCTTGCAACACAACGAAACCAAAGCTCGTAACAGATGTACAAGAACTCTTCCTCTCTACAATCCTCTTCCTCTATAAAATTCCCCAAAGTGTCTGTTACACCTGAACCTTGTTCTACCAAAACATTACTGTATTTGTTCATACCGGAATTGGCGAACGCCTTTACGGTACTATGTAAGACACATTAAGCCTGCAAATAGGTGGGAAAATGTGGGATACAAATGTAACAAATAAATAAATATACTCTCTCTATCACTCCCTTAGAGATCTAATGTACTTGTCCCAACCTATCTTGATTTCAGATTTGTATTTATTTTTATTTTATTTTAAAAAAATCTAGTCCTCACCATCTATAATTATGAGCAGAGTACAAAAAATATACACAATCATAACAACAAAACAATATAAGACTATAAGCCTCACATACAAAAACTCACATAAAAGCAGTAAAATTATTATCAAAGAACAATCATCCTGAAAAAGAATAGGGCTCTGTTTACTAAGGTGTGCTAGTGTATTAGCCAGTGCACAAAACTAGTGCGCACTGTGTAGATGCCTATAGGAATATTATGGGTGCCTACTCAGTTATCGTGCACTAATGGTTAGCATGCACTAAAAACGCTAACACACCTCTAGCACGTCTTAGTAAACAGGGCCCATAATATTTAAAGCCTTTTAAAAGTCATTCACACAACCCTGGCACCCTTTTAACCCTACTATTTTTTTAAACCTTTTAACCAGTTCCAAATTTACAACAGGACATTGCCTTTTTAATTTTCTCAGAGGTCTGAAGGAATTTGTCAAACACTTTCTGAAAATCTAGATGCACACTTATTTGACGTTGAGAGAAAAACATCCTTCTGCCACTTTGTGATGTTTTTTTTTGTTGTTGTTTTGAAAATAAGCCCCCTGGTCTCTCTGCTATGGCTTTGTCCTCCCCGGCTGTCCCTTTTACTCCATGGTAATTTAATGGTTCAGCTAACTCCCTTACAGGCTTCCTATGTCTAATGTCCCTGCAAAAAGTTTTACTATAACTTTTTGCCTCTGCTTCAAGCTTCTTTTCAAATTATCTTCGTGTCTTCCATATCGGTGCTTTGCATCCAACTCGCCAGCACTTATACTGCTCCCTGTTTTCTTCATTCAGATGCTTTTTCCAAAGATTTTGTTTTGGTTAGAACAGCCTTTCACTTCATCTTCTAACCACACTAGCTGTTCTTTGGTCTCAGCTTCCAATATGGTATTTTTTAACCTACCCCCATCCATAGGCGCCCGGTATAAGAGGCTTGGACAGGCTAAGCCTCCCCTGCTGTGCTCTGAGGGGTTTAAATTGTTGATTTACCTCCATCCTCACAGCAGGAGCTGCAGTGAAAGCCCTCTAGCCTTGTCCTGTTGTAGAAATTGGTTTATGGTTTGTTTACCTTACTGCTGGGAGAACGGGGGAGGGGGGTTGGCTGGAGGTGTCCTGGGTTGCCAGGGAGATATTTAAGGAGGGTGACTTCCTGTACTGCACTGGGACAGATAGCAGCAGAATCATACTGGGCCAGCATGATCACAAAAAGTCACCAGACAACAAAGGTAGAAAAGATCATTTTATTTTCATTATAGTGTTTGGAATATGTCCACTTTGAGAATCAGGTGCTCAACATTAAAAGTTTATATTTATTTACTTATTTATGGCATTTTATCCCACATTAAACATGAATTAGGGTGTTTTGTGGCTCTACATGAGAATTGTGATGACATGATCCCTTGTTTCATATTGTTGACGGTCTGCATTTTCCGTATGGGTGGTATATTGGTGTATTAGGTTCTGCCCAGTGTAATATTTATGGTACAGTAAGGTTCTGAGTGTGTTTTTGCACAAAGTTGTGCATAGTGTTTTGCAGTTGAGCGATTGTGCTTAGAATATGCTTTGAGCAACCACTTTATTCTTTGACATATGGTACATATCTAATATCTAAATTTAATAAAGGGTAATAATTGTGATTATTTTATTTTTATTTATTATTTTTTTCTGTGTGTTATCAGACAATTATGGATATAAGCTCCGCCCATGGCTCCACCCCTAACCCCACCCCCTTTAGCCTCCCCAAACAGTTGGGCCACAGACCGCCTATGCCCCCATCCCAATTTAAACCCAACCTTAACAGCTGCTCTTATTAGCCTTCTTTTAAACCATTTTCCTCATTTTATCATAGTTGCCCTATTGAATGTTAAATGTTATTGAAGTTGATTTTCTTTAGTGTCTTCATACTTGTTAAAGTAGTAACTCAAATTTGACCATTTTTAGTTCAATTTCTTTATTTTCATTAAACATTAAGAAATCAACATGCTACAATCAACACTTAATAATATATGTAAATTGCAGGGGAATCAGAAAAAAAATATATATATACAGTGGGGGAAATAAGTATTTGATCCCTTGCTGATTTTGTAAGTTTGCCCACTGACAAAGACATGAGCAGCCCATAATTGAAGGGTAGGTTATTGGTAACAGTGAGAGATAGCACATCACAAATTAAATCCAGAAAATCACATTGTGGAAAGTATATGAATTTATTTGCATTCTGCAGAGGGAAATAAGTATTTGATCCCCCACCAACCAGTAAGAGATCTGGCCCCTACAGACCAGGTAGATGCTCCAAATCAACTCGTTACCTGCATGACAGACAGCTGTCGGCAATGGTCACCTGTATGAAAGACACCTGTCCACAGACTCAGTGAATCAGTCAGACTCTAACCTCTACAAAATGGCCAAGAGCAAGGAGCTGTCTAAGGATGTCAGGGACAAGATCATACACCTGCACAAGGCTGGAATGGGCTACAAAACCATCAGTAAGACGCTGGGCGAGAAGGAGACAACTGTTGGTGCCATAGTAAGAAAATGGAAGAAGTACAAAATGACTGTCAATCGACAAAGATCTGGGGCTCCACGCAAAATCTCACCTCGTGGGGTATCCTTGATCATGAGGAAGGTTAGAAATCAGCCTACAACTACAAGGGGGGAACTTGTCAATGATCTCAAGGCAGCTGGGACCACTGTCACCACGAAAACCATTGGTAACACATTACGACATAACGGATTGCAATCCTGCAGTGCCCGCAAGGTCCCCCTGCTCCGGAAGGCACATGTGACGGCCCATCTGAAGTTTGCCAGTGAACACCTGGATGATGCCGAGAGTGATTGGGAGAAGGTGCTGTGGTCAGATGAGACAAAAATTGAGCTCTTTGGCATGAACTCAACTCGCCGTGTTTGGAGGAAGAGAAATGCTGCCTATGACCCAAAGAACACCGTCCCCACTGTCAAGCATGGAGGTGGAAATGTTATGTTTTGGGGGTGTTTCTCTGCTAAGGGCACAGGACTACTTCACCGCATCAATGGGAGAATGGATGGGGCCATGTACCGTACAATTCTGAGTGACAACCTCCTTCCCTCCGCCAGGGCCTTAAAAATGGGTCGTGGCTGGGTCTTCCAGCACGACAATGACCCAAAACATACAGCCAAGGCAACAAAGGAGTGGCTCAGGAAGAAGCACATTAGGGTCATGGAGTGGCCTAGCCAGTCACCAGACCTTAATCCCATTGAAAATTTATGGAGGGAGCTGAAGCTGCGAGTTGCCAAGCGACAGCCCAGAACTCTTAATGATTTAGAGATGATCTGCAAAGAGGAGTGGACCAAAATTCCTCCTGACATGTGTGCAAACCTCATCATCAACTACAGAAGACGTCTGACCGCTGTGCTTGCCAACAAGGGTTTTGCCACCAAGTATTAGGTCTTGTTTGCCAGAGGGATCAAATACTTATTTCCCTCTGCAGAATGCAAATAAATTCATATACTTTCCACAATGTGATTTTCCGGATTTAATTTGTGATGTGCTATCTCTCACTGTTACCAATAACCTACCCTTCAATTATGGGCTGCTCATGTCTTTGTCAGTGGGCAAACTTACAAAATCAGCAAGGGATCAAATACTTATTTCCCCCACTGTATATACACACACAGAATTACTATCTAGGTTAAATTAAAATAGTAGTTGCATATGTCATACAATGTCAATTCTTAAGCAGCCGTTACAATGAATCAAATATGTTCAATCTTTATTAAATATCAAAAAAAGTACAAAAATCATAGGGCTGGGAATAAGTTAACGTATTTACGAGGATTAAATTGGGGAATTTGTGCAACTAATATGTGTAGTAATTGTTATTGTGGAATGTAATTATATATGGAATAGTTTTATGGAGTGTAGATGTAGGATTGAATTATTTGGAATGAGTATGGTTGGATGATGGAATGTGTGGCTACTGAAATATTTACTATTCTGTACTCTTTTGATATTTAATAAAGATTGAACATATTTGATTTATTGTAACGGCTGCTTAAGAATTGACTATATCTATCTATCTATCTATCTATCTATCTATTTATCTATCTATCTATATCTATCTCTCTCTCTCTCTCTCTCTCTCTCTCTCTCTCTCTCTCTATATATATATATATATATAGAGAGAGAGAGAGAGAGAGAGAGAGAGAGAGATATAGATATAGATATATAGATATATAGTGACTCACCATGATGACAGTAGATAACTTCTTGTCACTGTACACTTTCTACAGACTTTCTTGCTAATTGTAAGTGCCCCGCTCAAGGCTGAACCAGTGACATTAAAAACTGAATCAGCTCATTATGTTTAACTTCAATGCATTCTACATAAAAAGTCTTTTTTTTTTCAGTTTCTAACAATTCTTCAAGAGGTAGTCACATTTTTTTCACTGACCTCAATTGGTCACATTTGTAAATCACTGGGGTTTTTTTCATAGCAAAAACGTAACTGTACAGTATTCCACCAGAAAATACTATTATTTCACCCAGAAATCTTTCAGTTGCTCATAATTTTGTCGTACAGCTATGGAGATTAGAATATCTAACAAGCATTCCATGCTAAGCAAAAGTTGTCAGGTTCTAAGGCATGACCTGAAAATAACTGACAAAGGAAGAGCAGGAAGACTTGGAAAACGTTTAAGAACATAAAAATTAAATACTGGGCTAAATGGACACTTGGTCTGACTCAATATGCTTTTTTCCAACAGTGGCCAGTCCAGGTCACAAGAACCTGGTGGTATCCCAAAAAGTAGCGACTTTCCTAGCAGTGGCTTCCTCAATGTCTACCGTAATAATAATAATAATAATATATCGACTTTTTCTCCAGGAATATGTCCAAATCTTTTTTAAGCCCAGTTGGATTAACTGCTTTTACCATTTTCTCCAGAAAAGAGTTCCACAGGTAACTATAAATTGAGAGGAAAATATTTCCTCCTATTTGTTTTAAATGTGCTACTGGGTAAAACTTCATGGAGTGTCCCCTAAGACTTCATATATCTTGATAGAGTAAACAATTGACTGGTGTTTATCCTTTCCACTTCATTCAGGATTTCATAGACCTTTAACATATCTCCCCTCAGCCGTCTCAGCTTGGAAAAGAGGGCTGAGGGTGAGATGATAGAGATCTATAAAACCCTGACTGGAGTGGAAAAGATAAACACCAATCAGTTGTTTACTATATCAGGATATACGAAGTCTAAGAGGACACTCCATGAAATTACACGGTAGCTCACTTAAAACAAACAGGAAGAAAGTAAGTAAAGTTAACTCACCTGTAAGAGTGTTCTCCATGGACAGCAGGACCAATATTCTCACAGATGGGTGGCGACCCCTGATGTAGCCTCTGTTCAGACGCCAATCAGAGTTCATGTACCTTTAAGAAGTTTTTAGTAAGCTCACAACACACAGGTGTGAGTACTTTCCTGCCAGCCTATGTTGCATGGGACCCACAGTCCGATCAAAAAGCATACAAAAAGAATGCAACTCATAGGGGAGATGGGAGGGTATGTGAGAATACTAGCTCTGCTGTCCTCGGAGAACACCTGCTACAGGTGAGTAATTTTGCTTTCACCAAGGACAAGCAGGACTTAGATTCTCAGAAATAGGACTCCCTAGCTAACAAGCTCACCGAAAATAATCAACCGTCAATAGGGACTTCTCACCAGCCCTTCTGTGCAAAGGAAGGGCCTTGCCTTTAATAAAAAGGATCTGAGAAAAGCTACACCTCTAGCTCAGTCAACATCAGTAGGCCTTCTTTACCGCACCTAGCCCACTCAGGGTGAACTTCCTTCTACCATTAAAATGGCCTCGCTCACTAGCAAGTACAGCTCATACTTGGAGACTAGCCAAGGCCTGTGTCACTTTGTGTCTGGCGCTTATTCTGGCACAGGTAAGCAAGAACAAACAAGGCTTAAATTCATGGGTTTATGCAAATTGGTCTTTTCAGATTCCACTTCTTAGGCAAATTAACATTCTCCAGAAAAGACTGGCACTTTTTGGGGTGGGGGGAGCTCTTGCAAGCTTTACTTACTTTAAGCTCAAAACCGGGCCGACTCCTGGGCAATGTATTTAGGAGTTTCAGGCCAACAGCCACCACACTGGACAGAACAAACCTCAACATGACCATACAGTCTTGTCCTCCATCCCTGACAGTTAGTCTCCATTCAAAAGGTCTGAAGCTCAGTCTCCTAAGCAGACCAAGTCCCCTGGGTGTGAAGCCCATATACATGCCCCCACCACCCAGAGCAGATGCATCCACAGTCAGAACCTTCTTTGGTGGAGGAATTTGGAATGGGATTCCCAGGATCAAATTTGGTCAAAACATTCATCAGCGAAGTGACTCGGCCAACTCTGGGGTAACTGTGATGACAGCCGCAAAGTTTCTGTGGTCTGACACCACTGGGAAGCAAGGATAAATTAAGTCTTAGCTGTTAATTTTCTTTACATTAATCCCGCCCACTATTCTAGAACCTGTGGAATAGTTGTATCCATCAACCAGCAGATGGAGATAGTGAACTGAAAACTGAGTTGAGACATATTTCTTTTGGCATCCAGTCCAGCTCCTCAGAATTTACATACACAAACAGAAAGGATAACACTCAGAATAAACACAACAACCTTAAACAACTCGCTAACCTAGCACTAACCACAAGCAAACATGTGTGGACCTCTCATCCCTGGACAACTTGTCGAGAACAGAGTTAGGCTCCTTCAGTCATCTAGCAATTGTGGGATTGGAAGCCATGAGGCCAAGCTTCTGTTTACCAAAAAGCACAAACAGTCTGTCCAATTTGCCAAACTAATTCGTAACTTCAAGGTATCTAATGAGGACTCAAAGCACATCGAGAAGCTTCAAAGTAGAATATTAAGCCTCTTCATCTTCTCTGCAAAAGGTTGAGATGAAATGTGGACACCACTTTTGGAAGAAAGGAAAGAACCGTGTGCAGGGAGATCCCTGCCTCCGAAAAGTGGAGAAAGGGATCTCGACAAGAGAGCCTGAAGCTCCAAAACCCTACATGCTGAATCAATAGCCATCAAGAACGCTGTCTTTAGTGTAAGATCTTTCAAGGAGACCTCCCAGAGTGGCTCAAAAGGAGACTTCTGAAGAGCCCGAAGGAGTAAATTAAGGTTCCACTCTGGACACAGTGTACGAAAGGGATGCCAAAAAAATCAAACAATATCTGGGTGAGCTGCAAGACATGTCTTCTATAATCAGCTCCTGAAACAGACCAAAGTCGCAACCTTTTATAGAACCCAACACCAATTGAAGGCCTGCCTGGAGAAATGCTAGGATGAGCGTGATCTGAGCAGAGAAGGGAAAAAGTCCGCGCTCAGAACACCAGCCCTCAAAACAACCTCCACACCCTCGAATACACCATGGATGTAGAGCATTTCTGAGCCTGAAGCAAGGTAGCAATGACTGAAGCAGAGTAACCTTTTCATCTCAACTGAACCTTTTCAATGGCCAAGCTGTAAGACCAAAGGGGAACAGATCCTCCAGGAACACTGGACCTTTTTATCAGTAGGCCATGTAAGAGTAGGAGACGGAGATAATCGAATCAGGTCTGCGTACTGCTGCCTGCATGGCCAATCCGGGGTTACAAGTATTGTTTGACTCTTGTGCAATGCAATCCTTTTCAACACTCAGCATAGCATGGGCCAAGGAGGGAACATACAGTAGATGGGTCTCCGGCCAGGGCTGCAGTAAGGCATCGACTCCCATTGAGCCCAGTTCTTTTTAACGGCTGAAGAACTTGGGCATTTTGGCATTCCGTTTGATCGCCATCAAGTCCAGAAGCTGAGAACTCCATTGGTCTATTATCAGCTGAAAGCCCTGGCTGGACAGTGCAATTCTCCCGGGTCCAAGGAGGGTCTGCTGAGAAAGTCCACCTTCATATTTATAGACTTAGCGATGTGAGCTGCTGACAAACAGAGAAGATTTTCCTCCGCCAGCTCATGAGGGAGGCCACCTCCACCACAGGTCTTGCCTGGCTTCTTGATATAAGCCACCACTGTGACACTGTCAGAGAAAACTCGGACCGGGGCCCCCGTCAGAAAGGGAGCGAAGTTGTGCAAGGCATTCACACTGCTCTGAGCTCCAAGTGATTTATCAACAACCAAGATTCCTGTTCCATCCATGAGCCCTGTGCCAGATGAAACTTGTAATGAGCCACCTTGCCAGCATCCATTGTTACCACCTCCCATTGTGATATTGGAAAGGGAGCTCCAATGGTCAAATTCCTGGGTGACAACCACCACTACATACTCTGGCAACCAGAATCCAAAGGAAGGTGAAGATCGAACTTCTGTCACACCAGAGACTAGCGGCTGAGAAGAGACTCCTGTATAAGCCGCATTATGAGCCCTTTCTCATGGCACCACTTACACCACCGCTGTCATTGAAACCAGAACCTGGATGTAGTTCCAGACCCTGGGCCTGCTATGACCAAAGAGGAGACAAATCTGTTGAACAAGTTTCAATCTCCTGCTTTTCATGAGAATGATTCTCTCCTTTGATGTGTCGAACAGAACACCCAGATACTCCAGTGTCTGTGATGGAGTTAGTCTGCTCTTCTTGAATTTGATCACCCAAACCAACGACTGCAGAAAACGGACAACTGTCTGTCACTGCCACACTGTCTGTATAGGACGATGCACAAATGAGCCAGTCTATATGAGTTTTCTGCACGGCTAATATTCCCGAAGGATTCAAAGCAGTTAACATATTAAAAAGATACTCCAGTAATAATGGAGAGAATAACAAACATCAAAACACAATCATTAAAACAAAAACTTATCTTAAAAAACGAAACTTAAAATTTTTGGTCAAATAGCTAGGTCTTTCACTGTTTCCTAAAAAAAAAAGGAAGAAGAAAATGCAAATCTCAAATCTAAAGGAAGTTTATTCCATAGTCCAGCTCCGACACATGGAAAAGAGGCTTCGAGAATAGATTTAAACCAAAAGTTTTTCAAAGAAGGAAAGCCAAGTTTCAAAGTTCTCAAAAAACCCGACGGCCTCTCTACAGATGAAAAAATAAATAATTCAGTTACTCCTTCAGAATTCAGATCAAAAATTGACATAAAATTTTAAATTTAATACGCTAATTTATCCTAAGCCAGTGAAAGTCTCGGTAAATCAAAGATACACTATCAAAATGCCTGAGGTCACAAATCAAGCTAATAGCCGTGTTTTGCATCAACTGCAACCGTTTTAACTGCTTTAATGAGATATCAGAGCAGAGTGAATTACAATAATCTAACTGTGGTAGCAAGACAACCTGAGCAACAGATCTAAAATCTTTCGTTAATGAAGAACTTATTACCCAAAGCTGTTGAAGCTTAAAGTAAAACCTTCTACTGTGAATATTAATGTTTTTCGAAAGATAAAGTTGAATCCAGTATTATCCTATATAATAATTCTCATCACCAATGTTCTGAGGCTGCCTGGAACCGTGGATCTCTCAAAGGTGGTCTGGTAGATGGAGTAGATCATCCCACTGATTGGCTGCGTCTCGGATGACGTCACCAGCCCGACGCACAGCAACAAACAGCGACCCAGGCAGGGGGAGGATTAAGGAAACATGCGGAGCGTGTTTCCCTACTCCACCCCCTGCCAACCGCCCTCAAAAAACCTCCGCCGACCTCCCTCTCCTCTCCCGAACTGCCGCCACCCCTTGGAGCCTGAGTTGTTGGCCGCCACCCTCCCTCTCCTCTCCTCCAAGTTCCAGCCCCGCCCTTGAACCCGCAGCAAGCTCTCTCCCTCCCCCCGGCCCCCTTCTGTCCCAACTCACCGGCACTGCTGGACATCACCCCGCCCTGAGCCCTCCCTCACTCACCCTCCTCCTCGATGTTCGCAGTTGATTGCGCTCGCCATCCTGCCGCGCCAACAGCAGACGACAGCACCTCACATGTTTCCTTTGTTTTGAGTGTATGGGAATGACGGCTGCAAGGCACAGGGAAAACAGAGATTACCCTAATTGCCTTCCTTCCTTACACTGGACTACATAGGCTTACTTCCACTCCTGTCTACTAAGAGAGGAAAGGGAGGACGGTAAACGACAATGTGGATGCAGCACCTCACAGGTTTGCTTTGAATTGAGTGTATGGCAATGACGGCTGCACGGTGCAGGGGAAACAGAGATTACCCTTATTGCCTTCCTTGCTTACAGTGGACCGAGGGAGGGAGGGGGGATAACCTTGCTAGCGCCCGTTTCATTTCAGCCAGAAACGGGCCTTTTTTTACTAGTTCCCAATAATTTAGAATTGTCATCAATATTTAGTACCTCCTCTGATAAACTAATAATTTTACTTGGAAGTTTGGCTATAATCATCAAACCAAAGTACTTTCGTTTTTTTATTACATTTCAAAAGATGACTTGGTACTGTTCCAACTAGATGAAGCAGAATCCAAAAGAAAAATATCATTTGCATAAGAAAGTACAAAAGTCTCATCCAATGAACTCATGTATACATTAAACAGAGAAGGAGACAGCATAGAAACCTGCAGAACTCCACAGTCATCGAGGTAAGGGTCAACTTTGATTCCCTGGTGCAGAATGAAGGCTGCTGCTACCACCACCATACCCTTGGTAAATGTTCTTTGTGCCATGGCGAGACCAAAGGGCAAAGCCCTTAACTAGAAATGACAGCCCAACACCTCAAAAAGTACAAACCTCTGATATGGCAGTCATATGGGTGTACGTAAGTATGCCTCCTTGAGATTGAGGGAGGTGAAAATTCTCTAAGAACATAAGAATAGCTATATTGGGTCTGACCAATGATCCATCTAGCCCAGTATCAAGCTTCCAGGAGTGGCTAATTCAGGTCACAAGTACCTGACAGAATCCCAAACAGTAGCAAGATTCATGTTACTGATCCCAGGGACAAGCAGTGGCTTCCGCCATGTCTATCTGAATAGCAGACTATGGACTTTTCCTCCAAGAAATTGTCCAAATCTTTTTTAAACCCAGATATGCTAACTGCTGATACTACATCCTCTGGCAATGCGTTACAGAGCTTAATTATTTGTTGAGTGAAAAAATATTTCCTCCTGTTCGTTTTAAAAGTAGCACCATGTAACTTCCTTGAGTGTCCCCTAGTCTTTGTACTTTTTGAAAGAGTAAAAACTTGGTTTACATTTACCCGTTCTACACCACTATTTTGTAGACTTCTCCTATCCCCCCCCCCCCCCCCCCCCCCCTCAGCCGTCTCTTTTCCCAGTCCTAACCTCTTAAGCCTTTCCTCATATGAGAGGAGTTCCATCCCCTTAATCATTTTGGTCACCCTTCTTTGAATCTTTTCTAATTCGGCTATATCTTTTTTAAGATCTGGTGACCAGAATTGCACACAATACTCAAGGTGTGGTCGCACCATGGAGCGATACAGAGGCATTATGATATTCTTTGTCTTATTTTCTATCCCTTTCCTAATAATTCCTAGCATCCTGTTTGCTTTTTTGGGCCGCCACCACACACTGGGCAGAAAATTTCAGCATATTGTCTATGATGACACCTAGATCTTTTTCTTGGGTGCTGACTCCAAAGGTGGAACTTAGCATCAAATAACTTTGGCTTAAACTGAGGCTATGACTGCTCCTAGCATTTCCATGTGAAAGCGGGACACTCGGAGGCAGCGGTTTAGACCTTTGATATCTAAGACTGGATTAAAGCTGCCTTCCTTTCTTGGGACAGTGAACTAAATGGAGTATCTACCTTGTCCCTGTTCGGCCTGGGGAACTGGAACAATGGCCCGGAACACCAGTAAAATATCTACGGGTGGCCTGAACCTTGACCGTCTTGGTTCCCTTTCAACAAGGAGACTGCAAAGAGAGAACAGTGACTAGGTGGGCAAACTCCCAACTTCTAACCTATTGTAAGAATATCCAGAGCCCACTGGTCTGACATGATATTGGCCCACTTTTCCCGAAACTCCTGAAGACATCCTCCCACCGGAGGAAGAGAACAGCAGACCAGCCTTGCATCATTACAAAGCTCCGGAGGCACTGGGTGCCCTAGCTGACTGAGAGAACTTCCTGTCTGCACAAAAGGAAGATTGATGTGCCTGATATTGGAACTTCTGACCATATTGCTCACAACTAGGCCGGTACCATCTGTTTCTTGAAATGGAGATTGAAAGCTTATCCTCCAGCAGCTGCTGTGGCTTCGTTTCCCCCAGTTTGTTCACCTAGTTATTGAGATATTCTCCAAAACGTCACTTGACCCAAAAGGGCAGTTTAATTAGATGTGACTTTGACACTGCATCCACTGCCCGATGCCTCAACCAGAGTTACCGATGTGCTGTTGACAGCGGGTCATGTTGGCTCTCCTCTTTTCTTTCTGACCACAGTTTTTCTGTTTCATTTGCAGATTCTTCTTCTAAAGCTTAACCAATCACATGCAGGGTTCCACAACGGTTGGTGCGGGTCCCTGTTTTAGTCAATCTTTTTCTTAGCCCCCTGGCAATCAATGCCACACTGGGAAAAGACCAAGGGTCCATCGAGCCCAACATCCTGTCCACGACAGCGGCCAATCCAGGCCAAGGGCACCTGGCGAGCTTTCCAAACGTACAAACATTCTGTACATGTTATTCCCGGAATTGTGGATTTTTCCCAAGTCCATTTAGTAAGCGGTTTATGGACTTGTCCTTTAGGAAACCGTCTAACCCCCTTTTAAACGCTTTTTTTTATGCAGATGATATTTTGTTACTTTTCCACACTAGCCCGTCTTGCCTGGATCTTAATAAACTAGATTCTGCATTAACAGTAATTGCAACGTGGTTGCAAGAGCATCATCTTATACTTAATTCAGTCGTAAGTCCCATGCACCCTCACTTGCTTAATGGGCAAATGATTAAGTTGGTTCCCTCTGTCAAATATCTGGGGTTTATTATTGATCATGAGCTTTCTTTTAAAGAACATATAACATCTACGGTAAGAATGTCTTTTTATTGTTGATGTCAATTTCACACTATTCGACCATTTCTCTCTACAAATTCTCAGCAAACTCTTCTTTGCGTACAAAAGCACACAGCTATGGAACGCACTACCCAAGACCCTGAAAACCACGGACAACTTAACCAACTTTCGCAAATCTTTGAAGACATTTCTCTTCAACAAAGCCTACAAAAATAATCCTCAATGAATCAAACTACAAATCTATGAAGACATTTCTCTTCAACATAGCATACAAAAACAATCCTTGATGAATCATAATACCCCGTACATCACCCAAACGCTATAAAACACTTCGACACGACCTTACCCATTACCTTCTAATTAATTCCTCTTTTACTTCCAATTTATTACCGACTGTACCTAATACTATGTAATGATCATACCAAATTAACACCCTGTAAGCCACATTGAGCCTGCAAAAAGGTGGGATAATGTGGGGTACAAATGCAATAAATAAATAAATAAATATATGAACTTATAATTTCACATTTAGATTAAAGTAATGTTATTTTTCAGGGTTACCACTTTCTTCATTACATCTTCAGACATTTCAGAATACAGCTGTGCACGTCCTTACTAGGGCTACAGGTCTTGACCACATAACTCCTCCTTTTATTACTCTTATTGACTTCCCATTATATATTGAATTCAATTTAAGATATTTAACTTTTAAGGCACTACATCACTCTGTTCCTCCATATCTCGCCACTCTTATTATACCATATGCTCCACCAAGGCTGTTACATTCTTCAAATGACTACTGTTTGCAAATTCCTTCTCCTAGAATAGTGATGTTAGAACCGACTAGGAATAGAACATAAGAACATAAATACTGCCATACTAGGACAGACCGAAGGTCCAGCAAGCCCAGCATCCTGTTTCCAACAGTGGCCAATCCATGTTACAAGTACCTGACAAGACCCCAAAGCAGAACTGTCACACAGTGGCCAATTAGAGGGTCTATCCCTAGCACAGCTCAGGTCTGTCTGTGCCTGCCGCTTGCGCTCTACACTAGCACCCTTCTCCCACCGACTGGGTCTCAACCGCCTCTGGGTGAGACTCGCATTCTCACATTATCCCCAGTGATTTCTAGGTTACTGGGGCCACACTCCCAGCGTGTCCACCGTTCCCAGAAAGCACTCACAGACCCAAAACACAAACCACCAGGATTCTTAATCAGGCCAGACAAGTAGGGGCAATAAACTGAAGCTCTTTATTGTCACAGTACTTGAACAGTGAGAAAAGTGCAATCAGCAAACAGAAAAAAGTAACTGAAAATTGGATCAATTATAAAATAACTAAACATCTGTTTACTAAGTACCTGGGGAGATCAGGACATATAGCTGATCACAAGTTATGAAATATAATTTTTCACAGGGCTTCAGCAGAGATCTCTCTCTCTCTCTCTCTCTCTCTCTCTCTCTCTCTCTCTCTCTCTCTCTCTCTCTTTTCTCCCAGGCTGAAACTGGAGGCAAAACCGGTAACTCCTCAGTAACTTCAAACTCCAGGCTAATTAGAGCCCAAAACAACAACATTTGAAAACAGCTGGCCACATCACTGCAGGCACTGTGCTTAAACTAACGGAGGAATCATTCACTTTTCTGCAACTGCATAAAACACAACATGCACCACCTGCTGGCCAAACCAGAGAAATACATTGCATAAAAATATCAAAACAATTATCAAATGCTTAAAAACCCACTGTTCTGTCACAAGTACAATACATTTTATACTTCTTGTCATAGAAATAAGCACTGGAGTTTTCCCCAAGTCCATTTCAATAATGGCTTATAACTGCTTTTACTATTATTTAGCTTCATTGCGTGCCCCCTAGTCCTAGTATTTTTGGAAAGAGTTAAAAAGCGATTCACGTCTACCCGTTACACTCATTATTTTTATAGACCTCTATCATATGTCCCCTCAGCCGTCTTTTCTCCAGGCTGAAGAAACCTAGCCGCTTTAGCCTTTCCTCATAGAGAAGTCGTCCTATCAGCTTTATCATTTTTGTCGCCCTTCTCTATACCTTTTCTAATTCCAATATATCTTTTTTGAGATGCGGTGACCAGAACTGAACACAATATTCAAGGTGTGGTCAAACCAAGGAATAATACAAAGGCATTATAACATCCTCATTTTTGTTTTCCATTCCTTTCCTAATAATACCAAATATTCTAATTGCTTTCTTGGCCGCTGCTACACACTGAGCAGAGGGTTTCAACGTATCATCAATGATGACACCTAGATCCCTTTCTTGGTCAGTAACTCTTAAGGTGGAACCTTGCATTACATAGCTATTTCGGGTTCCTCTTTCCCACATGCATCACTTTCCACTTGCTTACATTAAACGTCATCTTCCATTTGGATACCCAGTCTCCCAGTTTCGTAATTTTTCACAATCCTCTTGCAATTTAACAACTTTGAATATCTACTACTACTACTATTTAGCATTTCTATAGCGCTACAAGGCGTACGCAGCGCTGCACAAACATAGAAGAAAGACAGTCCCTGCTCAAAGAGCTTACAATCTAATAGACAAAAAATAGAGTAAGCAAATCAAATCAATTAATGTGTACAGGAAGGAGGAGAGGAGGGTAGGTGGAGGCGAGTGGTTACAAGTGGTTACGAGTGAAAAGCAATGTTAAAGAGGTGGGCTTTCAGTCTAGATTTAAAGGTGGCCAAGGATGGGGCAAGACATAGGGGCTCAGGAAGTTTATTCCAGGCGTAGGGTGCAGCAAGACAGAAGGCGCAAACTCTGGAGTTGGCAGTAGTGGAGAAGGGAACAGATAAGAAGGATTGATCCATAAAGCGGAGTGCACGGGGAGAGGTGTAGGGAAGGACGAGTGTGGAGAGATACTGGGGAGCAGCAGAGTGAGTACATTTATAAGTTAGCAGAAGAAGTTTGAACAGGATGCGAAAACGGATAGGGAGCCAGTGAAGCGACTTAAGGAGAGGGGTAGTATGAGTAAAGCGACCCTGGCGAAGACGGGACGGGCAGCAGAGTTTTGAACCGATTGGAGAGGGGAGAGGTGACTAAGTGGAAGGCCAGCAAGAATCAGATTGCAGTAGTCTAAATGAGAGGTGACAAGGGTGTGGATGAGGGTTTTGGTAGAGTGCTCGGAAAGAAAGGGGTGGATTTTACGGATGTTGTAAAGAAAGAAACGACAGGTCTTGGCGATCTGCTGGATATGAGCAGAGAAGGAGAGAGAAGAGTCAAAGATGATCCCAAGGTTTCGAGCTGAGGAGACAGGGAGAATGAGAGAGCCATCATCAGCAAATTGAAATACCTCACTAGTTACTCCCATCTCTAGATCATTTATAAATATGTTAAAAAGCAGCGATCCCAGCAAAGACCCCTAGGGTACCCCACTATCTCTTGTTGGGCAGACTGGATGGACCGTACAGGTCTTTTTCTGCCGTCATCTACTATGTTACTATGTATGTTACTATGTATCTACCTTTCTCCATTGAGAATACTGGCCATTTAACCCTACTCTCTGTTTTCTATCTTTTAACCAGTTTTTAATCCACAATAATACACTACCTCCTATCCCATGATTTTCCAATTTCCTCTGGAGTCTTTCATGAGGTACTTTGTCAAATGCCTTTTGAAAATCCAGACACACAATATTGACCGTCTCACATTTATCCACGTTTGTTCACCCTTTCAAAGAAATGTAATAAATTGGTAAGGCAAGATTTCCCTTCACTAAATCCATGCTTTTGAATATGCTCTGTAATTTTGTTCTTTTATAATAGTCTCTACCACTTTGCCCGCCATCGACGTCAGGCTCAACAGTCTATAATTTCCCAGATCACCTCTGGAACCTTTTTTAAAAATTGGTGCTACATTGGCCACCCTCCAATCTTCCAGTACCATGCTTGATTTTAAAGATAAATTACATATTACTAACAATAGTTCTGCAAGTTCATTTTTCAATTCTGGAATGAATACCATCTGTTCCAGGCGATTTGCTACTCTTCAATTTATCAAATAGCCCCATTATATTTTCCACGTTTATAGAGATTTCATTCAGTTTCTCTGACTCGTCAGTTTTGAATACCATTTCTGGCACCGGTATCTCTCCCAAATCTTCCTGGGTGAAGATCGAAGCAAAGAATTAATTTAATCTGTCCACTATGGCTTTGTCTTCATTGAGTGCCCCTTTTACTCCTCAGTCATCTAGTGGTCCAACTGATTCTTTTGCTCGCTTCTTGCTTTTAATATACCTAAAAAAAGTTTTTACTGTATGTTTTTGCCTCCAACGCAATCTTTTTTTCAAAGTCCCTCTTTGCCTTCCTTATCAGCATTTTGCATTTGACTTGCCATTCCTTATGCTGTTTCTTATTATTTTTAGTCAGATCCTCCTTCCATTTTCTGAAGGATTTTCTTTAAGCTCTAATAGCTTCCTTAACCTCACTTTTTAACTATGTTGGCTATCATTTGGTCTTCCTTCCTCTTTTTTTTAATACATGGAATATATTTAGAAGGAGAAGAGGGAGAGAACATAAACTCTTGCTCAGGGAAAAGGTCACTTGCTTGTGGGAGGAGCTTGGGGGTATCCATCAAGAGCAGGCTAGGGTCGGCAGGAGATAGCAGTAAGGGAAGACATAAGGGGGAGAGGAAGGGGGTACATAGGGTCAGAATGTCAACATGTATTGCTTATTTGACTATACTGCACAAAGGGGGTGGGAGGGGGAAATGATAGTTGGAGTTACTATGGGTGTCCTGAGTTTCTGTTTATATGGTTGTCCTATCTGATATAAAGGTTCTGAGACAAAGACATAGGTTTCCTGACCACTATGAAGAGTATGGGCCCAGACCATTCCTCTAGCATAGTAGCACAGAATGATAAAAGGAGGAGGAGGTTCTGAGGCCTTTACTGTCCTTCCACAATCACATTAAACAGAATATACATTGATACAAGACAACATAGTCAAGGCAGCTCAGCAAACGGTATGAGGCAGATAACAATAAAGTACAACTTGGAAGGTAACATAGAATCCAGCTTGAAACAAGAACCATGATGCACCCAGGACACTGACCTATGTACTAACTTAGTTACTGTAGTAACAATAGGGCATTTTATTGTACTGTGCCAGTCTTATGGAATGCTCTTCCCTCAATGGTTCAGTTGTAATTATCATATGTTAAATTTCATACTGTTCTGAAGACATATCTATTTGAAAGAGCTTTTGGAGAAGAAGCAGCAGGAGACGCCCAGGCTGCTCAGATTCACTGACTCAATGAATGATTGTTTTTGATTTATTTTGTATATTTATAATTTTATTTTTGCCTCCTCGGTTAGGTTTTAGTCCAGTGTCCTTGCACAGTGAGCAGCCAGTTACACAGTCTTTGGGGAAGCCACAGAGCTGCTTCTGAATTTGACCTTGTACAGTGCTCAGCACAGAAATACAGTTCACAGATGTTCAGACAAATCAGTCTCTAGCTCCTGAGAGAGATGCATACACCATGAAATCTTCTCTTCTGTCCTTCTCTCTCTCTCTCTCCTTCCCAGCATTCATTCTGCCCTCTGGGTCCAGGTGACCAACATGGACCAATCACACACTGTCTATCCATCTGTCCAGGTCAATTAAAAAAAAAAAAATTATATATAATTGGTGTAACCCTTAGTATATTTTCCACAGTATCTTATTTTTGTAATTTGCTTTGCATTATTTTTATATCTATAATAAATAATATATTTCCATTTTGGCATTATTCCTTTCATTGGTGGACAGCCTAACACGAATCTAAGGGCCAGTTTAGGTACTGGTCATATTCTTTGCCAAACGAATCCAGAGTAATTGCTACCCGAGTGATTTTCTCATATATAACAGTGCCTACAGAACCAAGGCACCTTTCTATGCACATACCAAATGAAAACTAGACGTAAATAGCACGTAGGACTGACACAGTAAAAGAAACTGTCTTCAGAACATATAAGGAATGCAACGACAGCCACTTAAACTGAAAGTGTGGACTGTCTTAAGACACGGTGAAATACAGGGCACGTGTTTATTTTTACAGTTTTAATGGGAGATCTGAGCTTTTTTTTTTTTAATTTCTTTATTAATTTTGTTTTAAACAAAGATAACACACTTTGAATGATACATCAATGTTTTAAATAACAACTTTCAAGTAAATTATTCCAATTTTTTAAATTCCAAAAGGAATTTATATGAACATTGATTTTCAGCAGTCCACAAATGAGAGAGAATCCAAATTATCACCAAAGGAAGTTGGTTAAAGTGGAAATAATTAACATTTAAGTTAGAGCAGGCGGTTTCTAAATTTACATCTTGACTATATTTCCAACATTTATTTGGTCAGTTCTTTTTTCCCATGCCTAAGTAGAAATCTAGACAATTGTTCTGGTTCATAAAAGATATATCTATTATTCTTGAAAAAAATTTACCATTTCCATGGGAACCTTAATTGAAAAGTAGCTTCTATTTCCACTGCTTTCTGCTTCAATTCCGGAAATTTCTTTCTCCTTTGCTGAGTCCATTTAGAAATATCTGGGAACATCAAAATCTTATCTCCCATAAATTGAGGCTGTAAATTCTTAAAATACAATCTTATTAATGCCTCTTTATCTTGTATAAAGACAAAGGATATTATTAAAGTAGCAAGAGTTTTAATTTCTTCCTGAGATTGCTCCAATAGTCCGGATACGTCCAGAAATTCAGAAGATGTTTGTAACTCAATAGGAGACGATTGAGAATTTTTCCCTTGTAGTTTAAGGTAATATATTTTTTGCAGTGGAGGCAAAGAGTCCTCTGGATATTTGAAAGTCTCCTTCAAAAGTTTGTTAAACAGCTCTCTAGCAGACATATATTGTGTTTGAGGAAAATTTAATAAACGCAAATTTAAATTTCTTGAAGAATTTTCTAGATTTTCAAGTTTTCTGTGGATAATCAAACGATCTCCTGCTATTTGAGATTGCTGTTCTTGAGTTTTCACTATATCAGTTTCCATTGCAACTTGTTTAGCAGAAATCACTTCAACTTTTTCTTTAAGGTCTTTTACTTGTCTAGAATTATTCAATGAAACCGAAATAAAGGAAGTACAGACCTTATGTAGGGCTTCAAGAGCCGTCCAAATAGAGTCCAGGGATATTTCCTGGGGTTTCGCCAGGGGCTGAATCGCCATCGCACACAACGAGGCTTCCTCCTCGAGACTACCGTTCCGGGTCCCCCTCATTGTTGTTTCTCCTAACGCCAATCCTGGCGAAATCTGGATGTCCCCCAGCGAGGTCAGATCTTCTGCCATCTTTTTCGACGGGGTCTGCCGTCCCTTCGAGTCTATACCTTCACTCGGTAATCCGGCCCCGTCTACTTGTGGTGGTGGGGGAGCTATAGGTCCTAGCGGGCTGAGCGAAGTTTCGCTCTCCAAGCCGGGGCTCTTCCCTGCCCCGGCAGCAGAAACGCCCGTCGGCGTAGAAACCAAAAAAGCAGAAATAGAAGTTTGGCTCAAAGAGGGGGTCTCCAGCCTAGAGAGGGACGGTCCCTTCGGCTTACCCTTTCTCTTTGGCATGCTCGTAGTATCAAAAAGAGAGTAAGGAATAAAGCTCAAGCAGAGCGTTCCACTCCTGCTTCCTGCTCGGTCGCCATCTTGGATCCGACTCGCACCGAGATCTGAGCTTTTTGTATAAAATAAGCATTCTGAATCTCAGGTTCAGCGTACTGATTTCCACAACTGGGTCACTTTCTGAACACAAGTGGTTTCTCATTTTATTTTTGAAAACTATTAAGACGAGCGATTCTGGCAAAAGGGAGAAGTTCTGTAAGGATCATTATTGTATTCCCTTTTCTGCATCTGCCAAAATACCATAATATCTCCCAGGTCCTCATCTATATATATAAAACTCACCCTCAACGTTCTATTGTCTGATGACGTCACTGAAGCCAAGATTCGTAAGTTCGAAGCTCTGAAGCCAAGAAAATCACAGCCTCGGGGCCCCGCCCTCGCGTCAAACGTTATGACGTTGAGGGCGGAGGCGGAGCAATTCGCTCACATCGACGACGGCCACGGCGCCGCAGTGGGCCACCCACTGACGACGAAGGTACGTTGGGTGGGGGGGGGGGCCACAGTCACACATCGACGGCGGCCACAGCGGCGCAATGCTGTCACTAACAACCAAGGTGCGTTCGGTGGGGGGGGGGGGGGGGGCCACAGGAAAGCCTTGCTAGCGCCCGTTTCATTGGCTCCAGAAACTGGCCTTTTTTTTACTAGTTTTGTAATAAGTGCAGCAGAGGCTCCAGAGTACAAGAAGCAGTAATGGAAATAAAGCATATTGAAAACGGTGTTCAAAGAATAATACCAAAGGCATGCAACCATTCGGCCCTCCTCTCTCATACACAACCCATTTTTCCTCAATCCAGTCTGCTCCTTTTCTTTCTCACACACACACATCCCACCTGCCCTCCAGCCAGTGTAACTCTCGGCCTCCTGTGGCACCCTGTGCCAATTTATGCTTGCAGGAGGTAGGCCGGAAGGCGGTGCCTATGTGGTAAATCTCTGCCCTGCATGGTACAAATAGGGCACACCCCCCTACATTTTCTGAAAAGGCTTTGCACTTACAGTATGTTAAGTTTTTCACTTAGCTGACGGTAGGTGCACAAATCTTTTTTTTTTGTTTCATATTTTTTTTATTAAGGTTTTTCAAGCATAACACAAATCAAAAAGGAAAAAAAAAAACAAAAGTAACAACAATCCATGGCAAATAAAGAAACAAAAATGAAAAGACAAATCTTATTACACTTTAGTAAAATGGCCCTTCTGTTCACTGATTCAGCCTTGCCCACATGTCTATTAATTCCGTCAAAAAATTATCAGATTGGTAAGGCAAGGAGTGGAGGAGTGGCCTAGTGGTTAGGGTGGTGGACTTTGGTCCTGGGGAACTGAGTTCAATTCCCACTTCAGGCACAGGCAGCTCCTTGTGACTCTGGGCAAGTCACTTAACCCTCCATTGCCCCATGTAAGCCACATTGAGCCTGCCATGAGTGGGAAAGCGCAGGGTACAAATGTAACAAAAATCAAATAGATACTATTGGAGATTCTACATGGAATGTTGCTATTCCACTAACAACATTCCATGTAGAAGGCTGCGCAGGCTTCTGCTTCTGTGAGTCTGACGTCGTGCAGGACGTCAGACTCACAGAAGCAGAAGCCTGTGTGGCCACATTGGTGATCTGCAAGGGCTGACTTCTACATGGAATGTTGCTTAACCCTTCATTGCCCCATGTAAGCCGCATTGAGCCTGCCATGAGTGGGAAAGCGTGGGGTACAAATGTAACAAAAAAAAAAGGCACTTGACTACTAAAACTTATCATTTCTATTGTGCTACTAGACGTACGCATGCTGGCTCTGCTCTATCCAGATGGTCAGTATTTTTTGCTTTTCAGAACAGCATCTACAGTTTTGCCTACCACTCATATCAGGTTCATGAGGCTCATTTTCAAAGCACTTAGCCTCCCAAAGTTCCATAGAAACCTATGGAACTTAGCCTCCCAAAGTGCTTTGAAAATATGCCTCTCTTAGAGTGGCTTTGTCAACAACTTCAGAAAGTTTAGAACAAGGTCAGTGCCGGGCAGACTTCTATAGTCTATGCCCTAAAAATGGCAAGGATAAATCATGATCAGGTATCATTTCATACCATATGCAATGAGTTTATCTTATTGGGCAGTCTGGATGGACCATATAAGACGTGCTGCTGCACGTCTTATATTCCGCCAAAACCGATATACTCATATCACCCCTCTCCTTAAATCACTTCATTGGCTTCCGATCAGATATCGCATACAATTCAAGCTCCTCCTCCTTACCTACAAATGCACTCAGTCTGCGGCTCCTCACTACCTCTCCACCCTCATCTCCCCCTATGTTCCCGCCCGCAACCTCCGCTCACAGGACAAAGCCCTTCTCTCAGTACCCTTCTCCACTACTGCCAACTCCAGGCTCCGCTCATTCTGCCTTGCCTCACCCTATGCCTGGAATAATCTTCCTTTACCCATACGCCATGCCCCCTCCCTACCCATCTTCAAATCTCTGCTTAAAACTCACCTCTTCAATGCTGCCTTCGGCGCCTAACCGCTCGAGAAATATAAAATACCCCAATCCATCCACCCTATCAGATTAACTGTTCACTCGTCCTCTAGATTGTTCACTTGTCTTTAGTTTGTTCTTTTGTCTTTTAGATTGTAAGCTCTTTGAGCAGGGACTGTCCTTCTATGTTTGAATTGTACAGCGCTGCGTAACCCTAGTAGCGCTTTAGAAATGGTTGTTGTTGTTTCATCTACTATGTTACTATATGGAATTTCCTGGACCACCCCCGGAACTTAGAAGGGGCCAATGTAGCATATTAGTCATTTTTGCAGTTTCATTCTGCATTTTCAATTCATTCACTTGCTAGTCGAAGTGACTCACAGACTTCTTTCTTGAAATATATGCTTTGTTTTTGTACTGTGGTATGCCCGATTTGGCTTAGGTCTTTCCTATTTAAAATGGAGTTCTTTTCTATTTCAATGTTACATGTATTTTTATCTATACTATAAACCACCATGATCACTGGTTGCCAAGCGGTATATAAAGTTTTAATAACACTATAAACTGTTCATTTTGAATTACTGCCTCTCCGGCATGTTTTTTTTTCCCCAAATTCTCTCTTGGCCTGCCTCACTGAAGCTTTACATCTAACTTGCTAATGCTTATGCTCTTTCCTATTTTTTGCATTGGGATCCATATTCCATTTTCTGAAAGATGTTAAGATGGCATAAAATGGGCTTCTTAGCATTTAGCTCGCACTAAGCCCGTTAGTGTGCACTAAGCTTTAGTAAAAGGGCCCCCTTTAAGAGATACAAGGGCAACTGATATAGGAAGGACAAACAGAAAGAACAAAACAATCCTTGGTGGGGGGGGGGGCTACATGATCTTATCGCAATAGAGTACCATCCTGATCCCATCACTCAATGAAAATCACTCAAGATATTCTTCAAAACGTTACTAAATTCTTACTACAATCCATGGATGATTAATAAAATTTTGTTCATCTCCACTCTGGGACTCCTGGTTTTTTACCCACTGCTTTGTTGTATTGTGACTATCCGTGGGATTTCGTTGAGTTCTCCACGTTCGTGGATTCTCTACAATGTTTCCAACCCAACAGAAATCGGAAAGAATTATATAACGGATCGAGAATGCTTCTATGGGGGCAAAATAACTAAAAATGTAATGGAATAAGCTAGGATAAACTTGGCATAAGGAGAAAACTAGTTTAAAAAAGCAACAAAAATGGGCCAAATTGTACTGGGGTTCCATAAAAAATAAGCCCCCCCCCCTCCTTTCCCCAACAAAATATGGCCAAATACATTTCTGTGGGAGGAGGGAGTTCCAGTTTCTGTAGCATAGAAAATAATGGACTCGAACGAAACTTTAGCAAAAACGGTAAAAAGACAGATGCCCTTTTACAAAGCACCAGCAATCTTAACGCGGGCTTACCGCACGCTAAATCAGAACTACTGCCGGCCCATCGTGGCCTCCAGCGGTAGTTCCGGCTTGAGTGCGCACCATTTCCAGCGCGCCAGAAAAAAACCCATTTTTTCTAGTGCGGTGCTAATCCAGCAGTAAATCGGGCAGCGCTGAAAGAGTAGGACCTGTAAATTATAAAGTGCCCAGCCTGATAAACAAAAGAATGGTAAAAACCTCTGTGTGAATCTGTTAATGAAATGGACCCTCCCCATTACCTTCTTTCACTTCTTCACTAGTCAAGTGGCGTATACCCTTCAAAATCCAGTCTATGGTAGTTTCGCTTTGCAATGCGTTTTTCATATATCCTGTTGAATTTTTCCAGTAGTTGAAGCTGGGTATATGCAGGGCCGTGCCAACACAGTAAGCGCGGTAAGCACTGCAGGGGGGGCGCCTGCCTTCAAGGGCGCCGCGCCGTCAAGTTGTATTTAAAAAAAAAACTTACTCCTCCGCTCCATCCTCGATTCCCCGTCGCTTTAAATTTACCTCGCTCCGCCTCTGACGTCTCTCCACCAGCCTTCCATTCGCTCATTCGTTCCCTGTGTCCCGCCCTCAAGGAAATGACGTCAGAAGAAGGCGGGACACAGAGGGAACGAATCAGCGAAGGGAAGGCTGGTGGAGAGGCATTAGAAGAGCAGCGCTTTTACTGACGCTGCGCAGACACTGGAGCCGGAGACAGGTAAATTTAAAGTGCGGGGGGGGGGGGGGGTGCGTGCGCCAACTGATGGTCTGAAGGGGGGGAGTCGGAGATCCTAGGCACGGCCCTGGGTATATGTCACTCAACTGCTGAAGAAGTTAAAGAACAGTGGATTGTGTGAAGTATTATGTGGTATAAACTATTTGATTCTTGAATCAATTTGGAGTTCTTTGAACTTATGGGTATTGCCAGCAAGATATGCTCTAGTTTTAGGTGAAAAGTGCATTAATATTAGATATCTATGAGAAATGGAGATGTTGGCATGAGTTTATAGAAGTTATGCTGAAGCAATCTGAGATTTAGTGAATGGAACAGGTATATGTATTGAGTACATCATTTCAAGGGTAAGAGTGAAACAATCTTTTAATTCGGAAAGGGATGTGTGTTAGTGAGTATGTGAGTGCATGATTGAGGCATTATTGGTAAGGGGAAATGTACTTAACAAATACAGGATTTGATAAAAATTGTGTAGAAAAGAAAATGTGTAGTTACTTTTGAAGGGAGTTATGCATATTCGTTGGGGATATCCTGAAAACCCGGCTGGATTGCGTCCCTCGAGGACCCAGATTGGACACCCCTGATATAAAAGGGCAAGTCAGCAGAGCGTGCCCTACGCTGACCAGCCATCCAAGACTCCAATATTGCCTGTAGGTTTTAAGAGGAATAGATATAGGTTTAATCTAGACCGGATGCGTCTAGGAAAAGATAGATCTTCAAGCTCTGACATGACTGGTAGGATAATTCAAGAAAAATGTCAGGAAGTATTTTTTCACGGAGAGAGTAGTGGATGCTTGGAATGCCCTCCCCCGGGAGGTGGTGGAAATGAAAACGGTAACGGAATTCAAACATGCGTGGGATAAGCATAAAGGAATCCTGTGCCGAAGGAATGGATCCTCAGGAGCTTAGTCAAGATCGGGAGGCGGGGCTGGTGGTTGGGAGGCGGGGATAGTGCTGGGCAGACTTATACGGTCTGTGCCAGAGCCAGTGGTTGGGAGGCGGGGCTGGTGGTTGGGAGGCGGGGATAGTGCTGGGCAGACCTGTACGGTCTGTGCCAGAGCCGGTGGTTGGGAGGCGGGGCTGGTGGTTGGGAGGCGGGGGTAGTGCTGGGCAGACCTGTACGGTCTGTGCCAGAGCCGGTGGTTGGGAGGCGGGGCTGGTGGTTGGGAGGCGGGGATAGTGCTGGGCAGACTTATACGGTCTGTGCCAGAGCCGGTGGTTGGGAGGAGGGGCTGGTGGTTGGGAGGCGGGGATAGTGCTGGGCAGACTTATATGGTCTGTGCCCTGAAGAGCACAGGTACAAATCAAAGTAGGGTATACACAAAAAGCAGCAAATACGAGTTATCTTGTTGGGCAGACTGAATGGACCGTGCAGGTCTTTTTCTGCCGTCATCTACTATGTTACTATGTAAAATGATTAAAAGCTTGTTGCTGAGAGTGGGACCAACGATTTTAAAGAGAGAATTAGGAATTATATCATTGAATATTTGTCTAAAATGAACCTGTGTGGATATGAGAGCTCTAGGTGTTGTGAGGTATTAGTAGTCAAGATAAGAAACGCAACCTGTTTGTTGACTCTTGTAAACCAGGATTAGAATCTTAAAAGTAATTCTGTGTAAGCCCGCAATTGCGGCAGTAACGCTGGAGTCTATTTGGAATAAACTCCAGCACCTGGATCGGACCGTGACGAACTCCGCGGGCCAAATAGAAACGCTTGTGAGTACTGTTCAAAACCTGTTCACAGCATTTGCAACGATGAAAACTGAAGTTAATGAAAAAAAACAGATTCTATGAATATAGAAGTGAATAAAACGAAAGAAACTTCAGTGCAGCTGATAAAGGACAATGCTTTGTTACACCGTAAAATGGAACAATTTGAGAATTATAACCGAAGGTTAAATCTCCGACTACTGAATTTTCCTCGAACGTCTGTATATACTCCTCTGGAGATATTTACATGATGCCTGATCGAGAATTTAAAATTTTCCCCAGAAACTATACCGCCTTTAAATAAGATATACTATCTGCCTAATAAGAGAAATAAAGAGGATTTACAGAGTTTACCACGAGTTCAAGGAGAACTGAATATTTCAGATATTTTGGAAATATCTTTCACATCAGCAACTGAGAGACAAAATTTACTTGTTTCACTTATTTTTGAACAAGACTAAGAAGCTGTGAGAAGACTGGCTTCAAAAAACCTACAAACATTATTTTATGGGGGAAAAATATGGGTTTTCCCTGATGTTACTAAGCAAACTCAGGAGAGAAGGAAAGCTTTCCTAGCGTTAAGAACTGAGACAATTGCCTTAGGAGCATCGTTTAATTTAAATTATTATTATTATTATTATTTATTGCATTTGTATCCCACATTTCCCCACCTTTTTGCGGGTTCAGTGTGGCTTACAATATGAGTTAAATGTTAGAAATACAATTTGTTACAGATTGGTTATGGATTACATTGTGCAGAGTTATGCGAAACAGTTGAGGTGTCGTTAGGGAATGTAACAATGGAACATAAACATTGAAACTTTGGAAGGAAACACTGGGAGCTTGGAGGGCGATAAAAAGGCATGAGGACATATGGTATATATCTTTCTGTGAGTAAAGGTATGAGAGATGTGATATTACGGGAATGAGAATTCAGAGGTGAATGTATGATGCATTAGTGAACATTAAGTGTGGCCTTTATGTGTTTTGTTTCTTTCCGTAAATTTTTTCGAAAAGATGGGTCTTCAATAATCTGCGGAAGGAAGCTTGCTCGTTGATTGTTCTTAAGTTGCGCGGAACAAAATATGTTTTTTTTTCTACCAGAGCATTTAAGACAGTTTATTGATCAAAAAAAAAAAAAACTATGAGACTTGCGGGACTCACACGATCATGATCTATGGTTACTACTACTTAACACTACTACTTAACATTTCTAAAGCGCTACTAGGGTTACGCAGCGCTGTACAATTTAACATAGAAGGACAGTCCCTGCTCAAAGAGCTTACAATCTAATAGATAAGAGTGAGACAAATATAGGACAATCAAGCCATTGTGACATCACTGATGAGGATGGCTCTTAGGCATTGGTGGAATGAGGCATTATGACATCACAATCTCAGCTCTGGTTAAATCACTGCTATATGTAATACTACTACTACTACTACTACTTAACATTTCTAGAGCGCTACTAGGGTTACGCAGCGCTGTACAATTTAACAAAGAGAGACAGTCCCTGCTCAAAGAGCTTACAATCTAATAGACAAGTGAACGGTCGGTCCGATAGGGGCAGTCAAATTGGGGCAGTCTGGATTCACTGAACGGTAAGGGTTAGGTGCTGAACGCAGCATTGAAGAGGTGGGCTTTAAGCAAAGACTTGAAGATGGGCAGGGAGGGGGCTTGGCGTAAGGGCTCAGGAAGGTTGTTCCAAGCATAGGGTGAGGCGAGGCAGAATGAGCGGCGCCTGGAGTTGGCGGTGGTGGAGAAGGGTACTGAGAGGAGGGCTTTGTCCTGTGAGTGGAGGTTTCGGGCGGGAACGTAAGGGCAGATGAGGGTAGAGAGGTAGTGAGGGGCAGCAGACTGGGTGCATTTGTAAGTAAGAAGGAGAAGCTTGAACTGTATGCGGTATCTGATCGGAAGCCAGTGAAGTGACCTGAGGAGAGGGGTGATATGAGTATATCGGTTCTGGCGGAATATAAGACGTGCAGCAGAGTTCTGAACAGATTGAAGGGGGGATAGATGGCTAAGTGGGAGGCCGGTGAGGAGTAAGTTGCAGTAGTCAAGGCGAGAGGTAATGAGAGCGTGGACGAGAGTTCGGGTGGTGTGTTCAGAGAGGAAAGGGCGAATTTTGAGGAATATTAAGAATATAATGGTGGATAAATGTGTTAGGCCTTTTCTTTACGTTTGCAAATATTTCCATTTAAATCTCATCGCCTGAGTTAATAACGGGATCCTCCCCCTACTATTAGTGGTCTAATACAAGATGTAAAATTATTACTTTTGACTTGATTTCTTAAAATTATGCCTGTCTGATTTTTCCTCTTCAATGCTTGTAAAGAATATAAATTCATAATAACAAATTTAAAAAAAAAAAGTAATTCGGTGTGAGTTTGGTAGCTAGTGTTCATCTTTTAGTAATGGGTGGATATGATCCCATTTTTTTTTTTTTGTCCCTGTAATAAGTTTGACTGCTGAATTTTGAATTATTTGCAGACAGTGTAAATCAGTTTCTCAAACACCAGATACAAATGAATTAAAGTAGTCAATATGACTGATGACTAATGAGACTGAATGTTCATAATCCACAAGAGGAGACTAATGATTTCACTATTGGGAACATTCACAATTTGTAAAAACATTTTTTTTAGATATATAAGAAATATGGGGTTTAAATAATAGCTCCTCATCTAAGAAAATCCCTAAGACTTTTAGAGAAGAAAATTACAATTGGTGAACCTACAGTCACTGATTATTTGTTAAGAAATGTGTCTGTTTTTGAGTTCATGGGATGTAGATTCAATTTATGTTGTGAAAGTCAATTAGCTATTACTGAAAGCTTAGAGTTTAGTGTGGGTTTAATTCGAAGCTCGTCAGCGTAACTGAAGGAGCTGAAACCAGAGGACTGCATAAATGTTAAAGAAGTGATGCCATAAAAATATTAAAAAGTACTGGAGCCAGCATGAAGGACTTGGGAAATTCAATTGAGGCTATAAGGTTGTAAACTACAGTAGGTACAAAATAAGTACCTATATATAATATGTAAACTGCTTTGATTGTAACCACAGAAAGGCAATATATCAAGTCCCATTTCCCTTTCCCCTTCCCCCATTCCAAAGAACTGTGTAGCTCCTGTTCTGTAGATATGAGGAAAACCACTAGAATACTATCTAAGACTGATCGCTTCAAGCCTACAAAGCAAGAGGTTGTGATCAACTGATCAAAAGCTGCGGACAGATCTAAAGAAAGATCTTGAGCACGAAAAGTCTGAGTAAATGTAGTAAAACCTAGGAGAGCTGTTTCATTACTGTGTGATTTTCAAAAATTTGTGAGTTGTGTGTAGTACATTTGATAATTCCAAGCATTCATGAAGTTGTTTGGCCAACAATTGTTCAAGAATTTTAGAATTAAAGGGAATCATTGCTACAAACCTATAGTTTGAAATCTCCAAGTTGATTACTGATGTATCTTTGAAGCCTAGAGCAAATTAAGGCTGTACTGAATATTCGTATTCGATTTGACTCAGCCCCAAATAATGCCCTGAAAACATTATTCATATTCGGCTGAATAGTGTTTTAAATTCAAATATGATTAATCCAGGGCTCAACTGTGATAAATCCTACTGAAATAAACATTCCATCTACATTCCATGTTGCTTCTTTTATTGTTTGATATGTTACAACTCAATGCCCATTATTTGTATTTGGTATTTGTATTTGGAATAATGTTTTTCATTATTTGTATTTGGCCAAATAGTAAAATGCGCTATTCGGTACAGAGTTGAGCAAATTACAGCATTTTTCCAAATTGGAGGCAGAAAACCATTTTGAAGACTATTAATAAAAATGTGATATAGACAAATTGTTTAATAAATTTGGATGGGAACAGATCGTGAGGTGCTGTGGTAGTTTTCATGGATTTCAATGCTTTTTGGACATCTTAGGATGAATAAACAACAGCTAGGAATTGCGTCATTGCAAGAAGAACTATGCTGTTAATGAGGAGGAGGCCCTGGCTGTCAAGTAGGCACTGGAAACATTCCGTATATGCTGAGTTGCCCTTTTATCCCAATACTACTACTACTACATACTACTGCTTAACATTTCTAAAGCGCTACTAGGGTTACGCAGCGCTGTACAATTTAACATAAAAGGACAGTCCCTGCTCAAAGAGCTTACAATCTAACGGATCATCAGTCCACCATAAAGAATCTAAAGGCCATAACATGTGTTGGCTCCTGAGTTTCCAACCCGTCCGGTTTGATATGCAGCACCGTGCTGGCCAGGAACACCAAAATACTGACACTCTCTCAGCAGGTGGCCCACATATGCAGACACTCAATAGCCATGGTTTTGCTGCGGGAGATGATATGTGATAGCATAGGAGCCAACTTTTCAAAATTATTGAGGGTGCTAAGCCCAGTGAAAATAACCCCTCCCTGGACACATACAAGGAATTTTCTCAATATTGGGGGTGCTCAAGCACCCACAGCACCCACAGAGTCGACTCCAATGTGATAGAGTGTACAGAAAGTTGCCAAGTCCCCTCAACACTCCCTCAAAGAGCCACAATAAAAGGCTGAGCCCTGGAATGCTTAGCTGGGAGGGTGTGGAGAACTCTGGGCAGTTAAAAAATCACAGAAGTGAGAGAAGCCAGGGAGGCACCGGGAAGAAAAGAACCACCCTCCAGTAAGGTCCAGGAAAGGAATGAATGTAAGAGATAATGAGAAGATTCTACATGGTAGGAAAAGGGTTTTTGTCTAAACAATGGAAAACCCTGAACCTGTGTAGCTTGGGAGGAGTACCTGCCTTTCCTTGTTGTTACTGTCAACTTTAAGCTGTTTCTTTGTGCATACTGAGGTTCTTGTGACCTGATAGGAGTCAAATGTTAGCTTTAGTTTGTTGGAGAACTATCAGGTTAACAGCCTGTGAAAAACAGGTTGCTGGATATTTCCCTTTTGATTGTGCAATTAAAAAAAAAACCCACCTGTGTTCACTTTTTACCCATAGTGTGGCTGTGTTTTGTGCTTGCTGCTATTTTTTTTAGTTACATTTGTACCCCGCGCTTTCCAACTCATGGCAGGCTCAATGTGGGCGGCTTACATATTGTACACAGGTACTTATTTGCACCTGGGGAAATGGAGGGTTAAGTGACATGCACAGAGTCACAAGGAGCTGCCTGTGCCTGAAGTGGGAATCGAACTCAGTTCCTCAGGACCAAAGTCCACCACCGGCCCTTGCAGATCACCAATGTGGCCGTGCAGGCTTCTGCTTCTGTGAGTCTGACGTCCTGCACGTACGTGCAGGACGTCAGACTCACAGAAACAGAAGCCTGCGCAGCCTTCTACATGGAATGTTGCTAGTGGAATAGCAACATTCCATGTAGAATGTCCAATAGTATCTATTTTATTTTTGTTACATTTGTACCCCGCGCTTTCCCACTCATGGCAGGCTCAATGCGGCTTACATGGGGCAATGGAGGGTTAAGTGACTTGCCCAGAGTCACAAGGAGCTGCCTGTGCCTGAAGTGGGAACCAAACTCAGTTCCTCAGTTCCCCAGGACCAAAGTCCACCACCCAACCACTAGGCCACTCCTGCCAGTCCCATACTGAAATATTACCTCCTGCAATTGCTGTCCCCCTCCCCATGCACAGGGCCCCCAAACCCAAACATTATCTCTTACAACTGCCACACCATCGCCAAACTGCCCATCTCCCAAACTATCTCCCCATACACACACATAACTACCTCAACACTCGACAACATGCCTCCACCCCCAAAAACTACCCCATCATCCTGCAAACAATTTCGCTCCCAAAAGCTACTTTACTTGTAATTGACACAACACTGTAGAAGCTGCCCCCAAACTGAAAAACTACCATCCCACAAATTGCCCCATCCCCAAAACTAGTCCTCCACAACTACCTCTACATTCCACGGGCAGGGCTAATAAAGCTACTGGCAAACTTTGCACATATGTGTGTCCACATGTTTATGGGACCCTGTGAAAAGTGCTCAGGGTTTAGGAGACTGGATTATCAACGGTCTGGCTTTTTTCTGAAGTCAGCAGAATTTTACATTAATGGCCAGAAGGATGCATATTATGTCTGAACATTTCTGTGAGGTTTAAATGTCTACCTGAAGTTCTCCAGTCCCTCCCCCCCTCCAGGTTGCTGCCTGCTTCCATTATAAACAGCAGATATTGTAGGTGGTATCCAGTGAATAAGAAGACAGGGACCCGCATACTGCTGTCATGGAGCTAGGTATGATATTTGAGGCTGGCAAAGAGGCATCTCAGGGGGACCAGTGCACTGCGAATGCTGGCCCCTCCCACGACCAAATGCCTTGGATTTGGTCCATTTTTGAGATGTCCGGCAGCGGTTTCGATTATCGCTGAAAAACTGAAAACGCCCAGCTCAAAAAACGCCCACATCCAATGCATTTGGCCGGCACAAACCATATTTTCGAAACTAAAGATAAACGTCCATCTTTTTCGAAAATACGGTTCGGCCCGCCCCTTCACGGACCAGTTCTCGGTGATGGACGTTTTTACACATGGGCGTTTGCATTCGATTATGCCCCTCCAAGTGATTGTCTCCCCAACTCTCTTGTCTACCCTAACAATAGAACCATCGGCTACGAAATTTGGCATTTTAGCAGGAGAGGAATATCATAACATCTCTTTCTTTTTTTTTTTTTTTTTTTTTATATTGTCTTTATTATTTTAAATGTAATTAACAAGGATACCCTTGTGTCAGAAATACAGGCAAGAAAATTTATACATAAGCATAACCATATCTTCAAAATTATTACAATGTAATCAATTATTTGAGGCGTCTATTAATGAAGAAAAATTCAGTATACAAATATAATAATTTAGCCTTTCTTAGACCCCATTATCTTGAGAGGGAGAAAAGAATTTAAAGAAGTTATTAGGAATAAGTAAAACAAACAAGGCTGCCTATACTCCAAGTCTATTTATACATTATCTCAGTTGTTTCAATTCCAGAAACAATTTTAGATGTTCCGGTAAAAAATATGTATATTTTGTTTGACCCAGCTTAACTATACATTTACAAGGATACGCCAAAAAGAAAGAACCCCCAATATCAATTGTCTTTTGTTTCAGAGCAAGAAACGCTTTCCTTTTTTATTGAGTTTGTTTAGTTACATCTGGATAAATCCAGACTTTAGAGCCACAAAATTGGGCCTTCGTATTTCGATAACATCTCTTTCTATTGCAAATGATATGCTTTTAAACGTAAACGATCTATTGAATTCTCTTCCAGCTTTAAAAAGAAATTGACAGGTTTTTGGCAGTCTTTTGAGTTTCTCTATGAACTATTCTAAATCTGTTCTTATGCCATGTAAGTCTTATTCTCATAGGGGGTCTTTTACTAAAGCTTAGCTCGAGTTATCCGCAGCAGGGTCCATTTTGTTCCTATGTTACACAGCTTCTTTGGAACATTTTTTTAAGAGAGGGATGAGAGTTTCATGAGTATGACAGATCAATTTTATTAAATGTTAATCTTCTTGTAAATGTATGATAAAAGTATAAAAATGATTTTTTTTTTTGCTTGAGCCTACACAATTGGCAGTGTTCCCGAGTCTAAACAGTGGCTCAGGGACAAGCTGTGGAAACTGTAACTTCTGAGGAACTGATTTGCATAAGATTTGATGCCTTCTCTGACTGACTTTAATATTACAAGTCTGCACTCTAAGGATTATTTTGTTATGTTGGTTAAAATTTTTCTTGTATGTCTTATCCCACACTATTACAAAGACCTGGTGTATAAGCGGTTTAAGTTTAATTATTTTACTTATTGTATACTTGTTAATTTTTTCCCCCCAATACCATTTATTTTTCAACTTCAAGAGCCGGCTTGAATGGAAACACATGACAAAAATAATTTTAAAAATTGATAATTTTTCTCAAAATATTTTTAGTTGGCTTTAGTTTGGAGTGGAGGAGTGGCCTAGTGGTTAGGGTGGTGGACTTTGGTCCTGAGGAAATTCCCACTTCAGGCAGGCACAGGCAGCTCCTTGTGACTCTGGGCAAGTCACTTAACCCTCCATTGCCCCATGTAAGCCGCATTGAGCCTGCCATGAGTGGGAAAGCGCAGGGTACAAATGTAACAAAAATAAAATAGATACTATTGGAGATTCTACATGGAATGTTGCTACTATTGGAGATTCTATTCCACTAGCAACATTCCATGTAGAAGGCTGCGCAGGCTTCTGTTTCTGTGAGTCTGACGTCAGACCCACAGAAGCAGAAGCCTGCGCGGCCACATTGGTGATCTGCAAGGGCCGGTGGTGGACTTTGGTCCTGAGGAACTGAGTTTGATTCCCACTTCAGGCACAGGCAGCTCCTTGTGACTCTGGGCAAGTCACTTAACCCTCCATTGCCCCATGTAAGCCGCATTGAGCCTGCCATGAGTGGGAAAGCGCAGGGTACAAATGTAACAAAAATAAAATAGATACTATTGGAGATTCTACATGGAATGTTGCTACTATTGGAGATTCTATTCCACTAGCAACATTCCATGTAGAAGGCTGCGCAGGCTTCTGTTTCTGTGAGTCTGACGTCAGACCCACAGAAGCAGAAGCCTGCGCGGCCACATTGGTGATCTGCAAGGGCCGGTGGTGGACTTTGGTCCTGAGGAACTGAGTTTGATTCCCACTTCAGGCACAGGCAGCTCCTTGTGACTCTGGGCAAGTCACTTAACCCTCCATTGCCCCATGTAAGCCGCATTGAGCCTGCCATGAGTGGGAAAGCGCAGGGTACAAATGTAATTAAAAAAAAAAAAGATAAAATAGAAAAATGCAGACTCTGTAGCAATGAACGGGAATGGTTACACATCTAACATGTTGTGTCTGCTATGCTGATATCAGGCCAGTTAGCTTCAAGGCACAACAAGGTCAGTCCAGCACATCCCCTAAAGCTTTCTCTACTGTACTATAACATCACTGTCCCAGGAAAACACAAGGATCACAAGCCTGACAGAGAACAAAGCACTTATAATCACTTGGGACATTCCCTTCCCCACCGATAAAAAAAAGCTTAATGCAACATAATTGGACATTGTGGTTAATGGGGAAAACAAGAATGGCGTTCCTAATAGCAGTGTCAGTATCAAATGACTATCCTGTATGGCATGCGTTCTCAGTCAGCCCTAACGGCATACCCAGTCAGCTTGTTTTTCAAGATATGAAAACTGAATGTGCATGTAGTAGATTTACATTCACTGCCTAGATTGTATTTAATTACTAGTAAAAAAGGCCCGTTTCTGACACAAATGAAACGGGCGCTAGCAAGGTTTTCCTCAGAGTGTGTCTGTTTGAGAGACTGTATGTGAGAGTGACTGTGTGTGAGAGAGAGAGTGAATGTGCGAGTGTGTGTGTGTGAGAGAGAGAGTGAGTCTGGGTGCAAGTGTGCCTGTAAGAGAGTGTGTGTGTGAGAATGAGAGTGTGAGCAAGTGCGTATGTGAGACACAGTGTGAGAGTGTTTCACACTGATACAGTGTGTGCGAGAGTGTGTGTGAGACACAGACTCTCTGTGAGACTGAGTGTATGAGACCAAGAGTGTGTGAGTGACTGTGTGACACATAGAGAGTGAATGTGATACAGTGTGAGACAGAGTGTGTGAGAGTGAGAGAAAGACATTAACTGTGAGAGAGAGAGAGAGAGTGTCTGTGTGACAGAGAGACCTCCCCCCCTCTGGTGTCAGGCCCCCCTCCCTCCCTCCCTCTCTCTGGTGTCAGGCCCCCCCCCCCCTCTCTCTCTCTGGTGTCTGAGCGTTACTGTGCAGGACGCTGAGCTCTGGCTGTGCTTCAAGGAACTGACCAATCCTATTGAATAGAATGCACCTCCAACATTCTGAAGCCGAGAATCCTCGTGTGATTGGTCGCTTCTGCTTGTGACGAACCCGGAAGTACGTGATGTCAATTCAGGAGATGGATACAGAGAGCAGGAATGCCTCAGCCATGCAGTCAGCTTCAGAACGTTGGAGGTGTGTTTTATTATATAGGATATTCACTGTGACCATTGTGAAAGCCACACTGACTCACATCCTGAAGACCGGGTTTATTTATTTTATTTATTACATTTGTGCCCCGCGCTTTCCCACATATAGCAGGTACAACGCGGCTTACATAGTAAATAGAAATTACAAAGTCTTATAATGATAATTTGCAAACTATAGAAGAACATAACAGTATAGAGATCTTAAGTAAAATTTGACTAAGCATGGAAAGTTGTAACAAGAAGGATAAACGGAAGAAGAAAGGGATTAGAAAGGATACTGAAAAATAGGGGTGTGCAGGTGAGCATTCATGAGCACACAGTGTGTTAATTTCGATGCCTAAAAATTTAAAAGGGAAAGAAAGCCAGCAGATCAATGTCACAACAAAAAGATTTTGTTGAAGATACCGTGTATGAACAAATCGCCCGACACAGGCCGTGTTTCGCCCACCTAGGGCTGCGTCAGGGGCTAATTTGAAACCTTCGTAAAGGGGCAAATATGGTGCATAAAAGTCAGCTTCAATAATGGTGTGTCCATTTGTGTATGCTAGAGACCACAGGATTCCCATTTTAGCTGGTTTTTTCTTGACTTTTATGCTCCATATTTGCCCCTTTACGAAGGTTTCAAATTAGCCCCTGACGCAGCCCTAGGTGGGCGAAACACGGCCTGTGTCGGGCGATTTGTTCATACACGGTATCTTCAATGAAATCTTTTTGTTGTGACATTGATCTGCTGGCTTTCTTTCCCATATTGGATTTTGCAGATCGTTTGCCTTGTTATTTTTAAAAATTTAAAAGTACATGCAAACCACTTGTCCGCTCACATGCTTAGGAATTCATACATAAGGAAATTGATTTGTGTGCTTAAAGTTCTAGTGCACACAACAATGTGCAAGCAAAGTATGGATCGGCAAAAACATTTAACAAAATACGTGAAATTCTGGAAACATATGTTTATAACAAGCACAAACAGAACTTTTTTTTTTTTTTTTGGGGGGGGGGGGCATGTACACACAGCTGAAGATCTAGAAAACATGGCAGGCACAGTACTATTTCCAATTACGTTACATATGGTGCCATCGGCCTGATTAAAAGTAACTTTCATGTGCACCTTGATATGTTGCTCATAAATGCCTGTGAGCGGGGGGGAGGGGGGAAGAACAGGTAAATTATAGCAAAGGAAAGTAGATAAGGAATGTAAGGCTAATTTAGTCTTCTCATGTCTGATGCAATACTAATTAAGCTTTTTCCCTTACTTCCAATTACACATCCTCTATGCTTCTCAAGGATTTTATGCATCCATTTACTGTTTTCATCCCTGTCACCTCTACTGGGAGGCTACAACCTTAGGACAGGGGTTCTCAACCCAGCCTGTCAGGTTTTCAGGATACCAACAACAAATTAAGCATGAGATAAATGTGCATACCCGGGAGGTAGGGCATGCAGATCTTTCTCATTGTGGGTATCCCGAAAACCTGAGTGGCTAGGTGCATCTTGAGGACTGGGTTGAGAACCCCCGCCTTAGAGCTATCAACCCTTTCTTGGAAGGAATATTTCACTAAGTTATTTTGAGGTGTAATATCACAGAAACTGGACACCGTGGCAAAGACGAAAAGTACAAGAATGACATGACAAACAGAAGTACAAGTAACAAGTGATTCTTCATTATAATCTGTGGAGCAAGAGAAGAGCCTCGGGTACCTGTAAAACCACAAATCAGTGGCGTAGCTACGTGGGGCCTGGGCCCCTGTAGATTTGGCCCTGGACCCCCCTGCCGATGACCCTCTCGACCCCCTCCTCCCGCAGTCAACCCTCCCCAACCGTCGCTGTGGGCTACCTTTGCTGGTGGGGGACCCCAATCCCCACCAGTCGAGGAGGTCCTCTTCGTCCCGCGAAGGCTTCGTTCTGTTTCTGTGAGTCTGACGTCCTCAGAAACAAAACAAAGCCTTCGCGGGATGAAGAGGACCTCCTCGGCTGGCAGGGATTGGGGTCCCCCGCCAGCAAACGTATGCGACGGCAGGGGAGGGTTGGTGGCGGGAGGGGGGGGTCGAGAGGGTCATCGGCAGGGGTCATCAAAGTTGGCGGCGGCAGGGGGAGGGGGTCGGCAATGGTAGGGGGGTCAGCGGCGGCGGGGGGGTCTAAAATGTGCCCCTCACCTCGGGCTCGCGACCCCACTCCCACCGAAGTCTGGCTATGCCCCTGCCACAAATCAGAGACCATGAATTTCAGTGCCCATAGAACTGTAATAATTAAAACACCAACTTGTCTCCAGACTTAAGGAATCAAATGAAGAAATTAACAATCAGAAATTATAAACCCTTGATATAAACAAATCTCAAAATGGCTACTACGACCTCGTGCAAACTGCCACAGGAGGCCCCGGCAGCCATTCTGACTACAAATCCAGCAGGAGCAAGTGGGGGTCACGCTTGTCCCAACGAGGCCATTAGACTATGGATGGTGGGAGAGCGACAAATTTCAATTGGGGGGGGGAGGGGGGAATTTTGACTTCAGCTGAAAATGTACATGGCTGAATCCAGATTTTGGACCAGAAACCGAAATTTGATCAGCCTCTAGCTTGTACATATTGTACTACTCTGGGGGGGCATTTTCGATACGATGTCTAAATCTGATTTTGGACATTTTGCTGAAAACGTCCAAAAATCAAGTGGTAAACATAGCGATGTTCGAACCAGAAAAGTGTCCGTTTGTTTCAAACATGGCCATTTCCTAGACGATTTGTGTTCAGTACTTTTTATTCTTTTGTGACAATTATCAAAAAATAAAAATAAAGAAGTCCAAGGGGGAAAACACACAAAAGCTAGTCACTGGGATGTATGGGAGGCCAGAATTCTTAGTAGACTGGCCACACAGACATCCCAGCAGGATGCACTGCGGCGGACTTCACATAAAAGGTCCCAGGTACACATCTCACTGTTTCCCCCTTATACTGTACGGTGAGCCCTCCAAAAATCTACTGTACCCAACTTGACACTAGCCCTTATGCCTGCAGGGGTCACCTATATCTGGGTACAGTAGATTTCTGATGGGTTTTGGAAGGCTCACACTTTCCCCCACATTGTGGGATATGGGACTGGCTCCCCTTCTTTACAGTGCTCTGAACCGACCACTAACCTACTCCGGAGACCTGCTTGCTACTCTAATAGAACTGGCCATAACATTCTGTCATACAGGCTGGTATGCTTTGTATGTTTCTCTTACGTTAAAACGTCGTTTCAAACTACACTTGTTGCAGAATACGACAGCCAAACTTATTTTGCTTTAGCTACTACTACTACTACTATTTAGCATTTCTATAGCGCTACAAAACATACGCAGCGCTGCACAAACATAGAAGAAAGACAGTCCCTGCTCAAAGAGCTCAAATCTAATAGACAAAAAAATAAAGCAAGCAAATCAAATCAATTAATGTGTACGGGAAGGAGGAGAGGAGGGTAGGTGGAGGCGAGTGGTTACAAGTGGTTACGAGTCAAAAGCAATGTTAAAGAGGTGGGCTTTCAGTCTAGATTTAAAGGTGGCCAAGGATGGGGCAAGACCTAGGGGCTCAGGAAGTTTATTCCAGGCGTAGGGTGCAGCGAGACAGAAGGCGCGAAGTCTGGAGTTGGCAGTAGTGGAGAAGGGAACAGATAAGAAGGATTTATCCTTGGAGTGGAGTGCACGGGAAGGGGTGTAGGGAAGGACGAGTGTGGAGAGATACTGGGGAGCAGCAGAGTGAGTACATTTATAGGTTAATAGAAGAAGTTTGAACAGGATGCGAAAACGGATAGGGAGCCAGTGAAGGGTCTTGAGGAGAGGGGTAGTATGCCCTGGCGGAAGATGAGACGAGCAGCAGAGTTTTGAACCGACTGGAGAGGGGAGAGGTGACTAAGTGGGAGGCCAGCAAGAAGCAGATTGCAGTAGTCTAAACGAGAGGTGACAAGGGTGTGGATGAGGGTTTTGGTAGAGTGCTCGGAAAGAAAGGGGCGGATTTTACGGATGTTGTAAAGACAGAAACGACAGGTCTTGGCAATCTGCTGGATATGAGCAGAGAAGGAGAGAGAACAGTCAAAGATGACCCCAAGGTTTCGAGCTGCGGAGACAGGGAGAATGAGAGAGCCATCAACAGAAATAGAAAACGGGGGGGAGGGGGGACCTGCTTTACATTGGCTTCCTATGAACTTTAGGGTTTTATTTAAAATTTCCCTGTTACACCACCTTGTAAGTGGTGGAGGGGCTTCCGTGTTTCAATGACTCAGAGGGCTATGCTGAAGGGTTACCCATATCAGACAGGCCTCTGAGGAGAAACCAGACAAAGAGTGTCCCAATTAGGGAGAGTGAAAAGATGGCGACCTGAAGCTCGTACACTCAACGGCCCAGCTGACCTCTGAAGTTTTGACTTTGTTTATTTGAAATTTCCTCTCTGCAATTGCAGTTACCTTAACTGAGAGGAAGGGGACAATCGGGGGGGGGGGTCAGCCGCCGATGGCCAGCGTTTTGTCCCCTGTGCAGCAAGTGTGGGACCGCTGCGTGACGAGCTGCCCACAGATGACTGGGTTGGTGAGTCCTTTGATTAGCGCCAGCGAAGGAGCGTCGACGCTCTTGGACCTGGAAACAACTTCATCGCTCCCGAATCATTTAACCACCATGTCCAAAGGAGTGGAGGAGTGAGTTAGGAGTGCATGTTGAAACGGAAGTCGTTTACAGCTGAACCAGTGTCAGCGGTGCCACTCCTAAACCCGTAAGAGCTATCAGCTTGGAGTTTTTGGCTCCCGTGGAGGTTACATTGAATATCATCTGGAAGGCGCTCCAGGACCTAACGGTGGTAGTAAATAAGTTTGCTTCCGATATAATCTTATTAGTGAGCCACATGGATAATCTAATCGAATCCTTGGAGAATGAAAAATTGATACAGCAAATGAAGTTCTACAGGACTAGGAAACGGTTAAGATTTTGAAAATGATAATAGACCAGAAAAATTTGAACAAAATGAATGTTACTACAGATGATTAATATCGAGTTTGTTGTTTTCCCAGAGTTCCGAGTATGACTCCCAAAGTTTTTTCCTCTGAAATGATGCTTCTTAGTATATTAATTCAAAAGGAGTGAAGCCTGTGAAACTGGGATTACCTTAATCAGTGGGAATTGGATTAGAGACTCAAGTGTTTGTATTGTTAAATAATTTCTGGTTTTAACAGATAAAAAATGAAATCAGTTGTATTATTTCCACTAATATTGGACAATAAGTATGTTTCCAATGAAATAAATTGAATATACACCGTTTTGGGTTTGAAGAAGCCAACCAGACGATCAATGTGGAATAATGATTCAGATAATAAATAACGGGGGATAATCAGGTTTAATACCCCGTTTTCTTTGTTTACTGTTGTTTAATTGATCTCCTTGTCTTGTTTCACTCTCCCTATTTTGTGGTCTAAGGAGGAGTTTATAATTACCTGATTGAAATAATTCTTGTATTATTTTGTCTGTATTTCTGGCAAGTTATTTTAGTGCTTGTAAAATTAAATTCTTATAAATAAAATTAAAAAAAAAAAAAGATCTTATGCTCAACAGCTGCTTCCTATCCATTTTAGGCTTTTATTTAAAATTTCCCTGTTTTGATTTTTACAATGTTTTATGGCTCTGCTCCAGAATATTTTTTTAAATTTCTTTTCTCCTTGTTCTCAGAATGTTGAAAGTTAGGGATCCATTTTACCTGTTACTGCCTTCTTTTACTGGTATTCGATTTAAACAGATTTTGGAAATGTCCTTTTGCTTTCAGCAAAAGCAATTCTGGATTTCCCTCCCTCAGGATTTGCATGGCTCTCCCACTTATCTTTCTTTTAGGAAACACTTAAAGATGTATTTGCTTAAATAATTTATGTCTTAATTCTCGTTTCTTTTTTGGTTTTGTCCAGAGGGAGTTAGCGGTATACAAGGAACTTATCACATCACTGTTTCATTCACATCTTTGGGGGGGTGGTAGGGGGATCAGTGACCACGGGGGGGGGGGGGGGGAGTAAGAGAGGTCATGCTTTAATCCCTCAGGTGGTTATTTGGTCATTTGGGGCACCTTTTCATGACTTATTCGTGACTGAAATAGGTCCAGACCAAGACGTCTAACTTTTAGCCTTGGACGATTTTGCTTTGCTTCGTTATGGCTGAAAAACGTCTACGTTTTTGGAACACCCAAATCCCATCCCCAACACACCCCCCCTTGTGATTTGGACACACTGCATACGAACAAACTGCATAGAAAAACGTCTTAAAATGGGTTTTGAAAATAGCAATTTGGACATTTTGGCAAAAAAAAAAAAATCTGCTGCTTTTTGGATGTTTCAAAAATGAACCCTTATATGAACTCCAGAAGGCAATTTCTGACAATACAAAGGTCTTGAGACAGCACTGGAAGAAAACTGGAAAACTGAAATACAATCCAACAAACGTCAGGTTTCAAGCAAGGTTTATTCTTGTCACGATATGCAAAAAAAAAAAAAAAACAACACAAAGAAACCCAACAATCCTTTGAAAAACTAGAATGATAATTTAAGATAAATTCTCAGGCATTGTATGGATGCTGCAAAAAGCCATCACTTTCATAAAAACTAATATAAAGCATCCTTGTAAGGAATGACAAGACAAAATGGTCCCTACATATTAATTATATATGATCCCTCAAATTACTGTCTTGATGAAATTACATAGTAGATGACGACAGAGAAAGGCCTGTACAGTCCATCCAGTCTGCCCAACAAGATAAACTCATATGTGATACTTTATGTGTATACCTGACTTTGATTTGTATCTGCCATTTTCAGGGCACAGACCGCAGAAGTCTGCCCAGCACTAGCCCCGCCTCCCACCACCAGATCTGCCACCCAATCTCCGCTAAGCTTCTGAGGATCCATTCCTTCTGAACAGGATTCCTTTATGTTTATCCCACGCATTTTTGAATTCCGTTACCGTTTTCATCTCCACCACCTCCCGCGGGAGGGCATTCCAAGTACCCACCACTCTCTCCGTGAAAAAATACTTCCTGACATTTTTCTTGAGTCTGCCCCCCTTCAATCTCATTTCATGTCCTCTAGTTCTACCGCCTTCCCATCTCCGGAAAAGGTTTGTTTGCGGATTAATACCTTTCAAATATTTGAACGTCTGTATTATATCACCCCTGTTTCTCCTTTCCTCTAGGGTATACATGTTCAGGTCAGCAAGTCTCTCCTCATATGTCTTGTAACGCAAATCCCATATCATTTTTGTAGCTTTTCTTTGCACCGCTTCAATTCTTTTTACATCCTTAGCAAGATACGGCCTCCAAAACTGAACACAATACTCCAGGTGGGGCCTCACCAACGACTTATACAGGGGCATCAACACCTCCTTTCTTCTGCTGGTCACACCTCTCTCTATACAGCCTAGCAACCTTCTCGCTACGGCCACCGCCTTATCACACTGTTTCATCACCTTCAGATCCTCAGATACTATCACCCCAAGATCCCTCTCCCCGTCCGTACCTATCAGATTCCCCCCGCCTAACACATAAGTCTCCTGAGGATTGCTATTCCCTAAGTGCATCACTTTGCATTTCTTCACATTGAATTTTAATTGCCAAACCTTAGACCATTCTTCTAGGTTCTGCAGATCCTTTTCCACTCCCTCCTGGGTGTCCACTCTGTTACAAATCTTAGTATCATCCGCAAAAAGGCAAACTTTACCTTCTAACCCTTCGGCAATGTCACTCACAAATATATTGAACAGAATCGGCCCCAGCACCGATCCCTGAGGCACTCCACTGCTCACCTTTCCCTCATCTGAGCAAATTCCATTAACCACCACCCTCTGGCGTCTGCCCGTCAATCAGTTCCTAATCCAGTTCGCCACGTCGGGTCCTACCTTCAGCCTGTGAAGTTTATTCAAGAGCCTCCTGAACCTCCAGTGTTCCCTTCAGATTAAAGAAGAGAATTCTTACACCAAATGGGTATAACTAGAGGGACGTATAGGTTGAGTAAAAACCAAAAATAACCCCCTAGAGTTGTTTGCTGTTTTCTCAGCAACCGCTTGGAGTTTCAATGTGAAATTTTACAGCTTTATTCGTTGTTACTATCCACAATTATGTGCCGAGTGGAATGAAGTTATCTTCAAACACAGCGAAGTTACAGACTTCTTAGTGTGACCACTAAGCTATTTTTGCACTATAAAACTACTATTATTTGGAGAAAAAAAATGAGGTGCTTATTGTTAGTGACGTCACAGACTTTTTTTTTGTTACATTTGTACCCCGCGCTTTCCCACTCATGGCAGGCTCAATGCAGCTTACATGGGGAATGGAGGGTTAAGTGACTTACCCAGAGTCACAAGGAGCTGCCTGTACCTGAAGTGGGAATCAAACTCAGTTCCTCAGTTCCACAGGACCAAAGTCCACCACTCTAACCACTAGGCCACTCCTCCACTGTTGCTACTATTTGAGATTCTACATGGAATGTTGCTATTCCACTAGCAACATTCCATGTAGAAGTCGGCCCTTGCAGATCACCAATGTGGCCGCGCAGGCTTCTGCTTCTGTGAGTCTGACGTTCTGCACGTATGTGCAGGACGTCAGACTCACAGAAACAGAAGCCTGCGCAGCCTTCTACATGGAATGTTGCTAGTGGAATAGCAACATTCCATGTAGAATCTCCAATAGCAACATTCCATGTAGAATCTCCAATAGTATCTATTTTATTTTTGTTACATTTGTACCCTGTGTTTTCCCACTCATGGCAGGCTCAATGCGGCTTACATGGGGCAATGGAGGGTTAAGTGACTTGCCCAGAGTGACAAGGAGCTGCCTGTGTCTGAAATGGGAATCGAACTCAGTTCCCCAGGACCAAAGTCCACCACCCTAACCACTAGGCCATTCCTCCACTGGGGAGCACTGTTGGAGGAATATCACAAGCTCCACTCAAAGCCGCAAACAAATGCCGAACTCAAGGAAGCACTGCAAATGATCTGCAACAGTCTGTCACAGATACTGTCTGGCAAAGTTCTTAAGAACTTCCAAAAGCGACTGAAGGTCTGCGTTAAAGCTGGGGGTGGACACTAAGTTTTCACAGTGACTGTGAAATTCTGACACAATGTTAATTGTATTGTCTGAATGACGTTATTTTACTGTGTTTCAGATCGAACATTTTAACATTTATTTGGAAAAGCTTACACTCAAGACCCGCCCCGCATCTCTGCCTATTGAATTCAATTTCTCTTTCCGCATTCACCTTTGCTATTACTCTCTAGTCTCTTTAACATCAATGTCGTTGACTGTTTGTTGTAGAATTGATGTATGATTTCTGTAGATTACTGTAAGCCACATTGAGCCTGCCCGTGGGTGGGAAAATGTGGGATATAAATGCTATAAATACATAAATAAATAAAACACACAAAGGGGACCTTTAACTAAGCCAAGTAAGCATCCACACACGCCCAACGCACGTCAAAATGGAGTTACCACTTGGCTACCACGATATGCCAAGTGCCATTTGAAGCGTGTAGGTCATTACCACCCGCGTGAAACATTACCGGTAGGTCAATGGCTGGCAGTAAGGTCCGAGACCCAAAATGGATGCGCAGCAATTTTCATTTTGCCGCACGTCCATTTTCAGCAAAATTTTTTATAAAAGGCATTTTTTTACAGGTGTGCTGAAAAATGATTCCGTGTGCACCCAAAACGCGCGTCTACACTACCGCAGGCCATTTTTCAGCGCGCCTTTGTAAAAGGGCCCCCAAAAATCACTAGGTAGTAATGCTAAAATGTCATTTAACATCAACATAATTTAAGATAAGTAAATATTGTTTAATAGTAATCCATCTGACCACATTACTCTGATCGACTATCCTTCTCTAGATCGACCTACTCGTGGTCATTATTCTTTAAATCTAGCTCTTCCTTCAGTGAACAAAATTCAGTGTAAACGTTTTCTTGATAGTTCCTTTAAGCTATTCTGCAGTCAAATTGTGGAACTCTAGGAATTGAGTTCCACAAAGTCTATAAAAACGTTTTTATTCAAGAAATATTTTGAAGTGTGAATGATATTTTAATGAAATGATTACATGTTGTAACCTGCTTTGATACTTTGAGTGAAATTAGCAGGATAGAAAAAAACGAAATAGAATAAAATAGTAATATATAAAATGATGACTAAATAAGTACATAAATTTACTTCAAAGAGGTTGCTGAGAAAATGGCAAAAAACTGAGGAAGGGCTAAAGTGTCTAGGGCTCTTCAGCCTGGAGAAAAGAAGACGTGATAGAGGTCTATAAAATAATCAGTTGAGTGGAACAGGTAGATGTGAATCGCTTATTTACTCTTTCCAAAAATACTAGGACTAGGGGGCACACAACGAAGCTAAAAAGTAGCAAATTTAAAACGAATCGGAGAAAATATTTCTTCACTCAACGTGTAATTAAGCTCTGGAATCTGGTGCAAGAGAATGTAGTAAAAACAGTTAGCTTAGCAGGGTTTAAAAAAGGTTTGGATGGCTTCCTAAAGGAAAAGTCCATAGACCATTACTAAAATGGACTTGGGGGGGGGGCGGAGCAAGATGGCGGCTTTGACAAAGCTCCACGAGTAGCTCCGGAGAAATGAGCGGTTCTACCCTTCTCTTTGAGGGTTTTTTTTCTTATTCTAAACATTTCTTTTCTGAAATTATTATGCCGCATACAAAGAGGAAGGGTTTGGTTAGAGCTAAGACCCAACCGACACTAACTTCAACACCGAACCAGCCTACTCTGGAGACTTACCTCGTGCGCTCCTTACATATAGCGGAAGGAGGTCCCGTTGAGTTTTCGGAGCAGGAAGAATCCGAACTCCTGGGACAGGACGTATCGTTGTCCCCTCCTCTGCATTACCCTCCGCCGCAGCCAGCAGAACCAGACAGCGGGGGTGCTCCGAATCCTCGCGAGAACGAAGGAAGAAGCACACGTGTGGGGCCTGCAGTCGGGATCTCTGCTGAGGTCTCTTTTTCATCTGAGACTCCTTATCCAACAATGCAGAACCCAAGTAAGGGTTCCTCTGCGTCGGTCACCTTAGAGGCAATTTGGGAGACACTACAGTCTGTTCAGACATCGATGGGCAAGATTGAAGGTTTGGTGAGCAATGTTCAGGACTTAACTGTTTCGTTTGTATCGATGAAAAGTGAACTAACTGATAAGATTAGCCATTTAACAGCAGAAAATGCAAAATTGAAAGAAATCTCTGCTAAGTTGATAAAAGATACAAATGCAATAAATAATAAATTGGAGAACTTTGAAAACTATAATAGGAGATTAAATCTCCGTTTACTGAATTTCCCTATACACCAGTATATTCTCCTTTGGAGATATTTAAGAAATATTTGGTGGAAAATTTGAAATTTTCATCTGACAACATACCCCCTGTGAATAAAATTTACTATTTACCTACAAAAAAGAATACCGATATTCAACCACAAGGGGACTTGAATGTGACAGATTTATTAGATTCATCTATTACATCGACAACGGAGAGAAAAACATTATTGGTATCTTTTGTATTCCAACAAGATTTGGATTTGGTGAGAAAGATGGCCTTAAGGAATTTACAGACTCCCTTTTATGGAGGGAAAATCTGGGTATTCCCAGATGTAACAAAACAAACACAGGCCAGAAGAAAGGACTTTCTTGCAATGAGAGCTGATGTTTTGGCATTAGGCGCTGTCTTCAATTTAAACTATCCATGCAAATGTAATATAAAGTATCTGGGTGTTAAATATGTTTTTCTTTTTCCTGAACATTTAAAACAATTTATAGATCAAAAAAAGATAATGTAAAGCCGGTTTATGTCTAACAGACTGAGTACTTCTAAATGGGTAACTTATAGAATAAGTAAGTAAGGAGTATAATTAGCCATGTCTTTCTTTAAATAATGTGTAGGAATCTTATCTTCCAAGTTAATAACGACTCCTCCCCCCTAATATGGTGGTCTAAGTGAAGTCTTTTGATTTACCCTTAAAATATTTTACTTTAAGAATTTCTGACTGTTTTTTTTTCTTATTCAAGTAGTTATTGCTTGTAAAATTTTGAAAAATGATAAATAAAGTTTAAAAAAAAAAATGGACTTGGGGAAAATCCACTGCTTATTTCTAGAATAAGCAAATAAAATGTTTTGTACCGTTTTGGGATCTTGCAGGTACTTGTGACCTGGGTTGGCCACTGTTGGAAACAGGATGCTGGGCTTGATGGACCTTATGGTCTGTCCCAGTGTGGCAATACTTATGTAACTTGATATACCACCTAATCCAATGAACGGGTCAAAGTGGTATACAAATATAAAAACAATAAGTTTCATGAAAAGACAGGAAAGAACAAATCATGCACCCAAAGAGCAAACAGACAGATTTTAAATGTTGTGTAGCAACAAACACCCGACTAGATAACCGTCCCTCCAATAGAATCTCTTAAAGCTGCAGGGAAGAAATGCGCCTTGAGGGATGATTTAAATTTTTGAAAACATTGCTCCGAATGAATATATCGTGAAAGGTTATTCCAGGGCCTGGGAGCTAAAAAAATCAAAAGCTGAGGCGGTCTTTTAAAAGCCGAGCTACGGTTTTAGCTCGCGGTAAAAATCAGTTGGTGGTAAACGCCGAGATGCCCATTATATTGCTACAGGCATCTCTGTGTTTACCGTCAGCTGATTTTTAGCGCAAGATAAAAACGCTAGCGTGGCTTTGTAAAAAGTCCTTTGAGTGTCTAGTAAATTCATAGTGGGCTTGATTGACATGTGGCAGAACTAAACAAGGAGAGTCTAGGGAACTTAGAGCTTGAGAGGGTGTATACGACAGTGTCAGAGAAGCCAAATAACAAGCTGAACATAAATAATATGCCTTATGGGCCAAAGGATCTTAAATCATATACAAAAATAAACAGGGAGCCAACTTAGGCAAAGAAACAAAGGTGTAAAAGAGCAGCGTTTCAACTATTTTGAAAGGTTTCAAGATGTTGAAGTTGGTGATTACAAATGCCTGTGTAAACAGAATTACAGTAATCCAAAGGAGAGATCAAAGCATGAACAAGGGTAAGGATAATGCCCATCTCGTCTTCCGCCAGGGTCACTTTACTCATACTACCCCTCTCCTCAAGTCGCTTCACTGGCTCCCTATCCGTTTTTGCATCCTGTTCAAACTTCTTCTACTAACCTATAAATGTACTCACTCTGCTGCTCCCCAGTATCTCTCCACACTCGTCCTTCCCTACACCCCTTCCCGTGCACTCCGCTCCATGGATAAATCCTTCTTATCTGTTCCCTTCTCCACTACTGCCAACTCCAGACTTCGCGCCTTCTGTCTCACTGCACCCTACGCCTGGAATAAACTTCCTGAGCCCCTACGTCTTGCCTCATCCTTGGCCACCTTTAAATCTAGACTGAAAACCCACCTCTTTAACATTGCTTTTGACTCGTAACCACTCGCCTCCACCTACCCTCCTCTCCTCCTTCCTGTAAACATTAATTGATTTGATTTGCTTACTTTATTTTTTGTCTATTAGATTGTAAGCTTTTTGAGCAGGGACTGTCTTTCTTCTATGTTTGTGCAGCGCTGCATACGCCTTGTAGCGCTATAGAAATGCTAAATAGTAGTAGTAGATTTCATATACCTCCTTTCTATGGTACAATCAAAGCGGTTTACAATTACCAATAGGTGCAGGTACTTTTACTGTCCCTAGTGGGCTCACAATCTAAGTATTATACCTGGGGCAACGGAGGGTTAAGTGACTTGCCAGAGTCACAGAGAGCTGCAGTGGGAATCAAACCCAGTTTCACAGGTTCAGACCCCACTGCACTAACCACTAGGCTACTCCTCCACTACAGAAGTCTGAAATGCTGCAAAATCACGAGATTTAAGCAAGTAACGAAACCTGCACATGATGAGAAAATGAGATTAAACCACTCCTGAAATCTGATTCTGGAAACAAACTGAGTCAAAGATGAACCTAGGTGACGGAATGGGGATACAGTAGGAACTGGAAGATCTAAAAGGCCAGGATCAGGGAAGACTGAGATAGAAGACCAGTTATCCAGCATGCAACTGTTCTGTCTGGGTTGAGAACAATTTATGTTCCGTCAACCATGCGACAAGGGAATTGAGACAGCTTGCAGAAGACTCGGAACAATACCGATTGGTGAGGCTGGAAAGATCAGCAAAATAGCATTAACATACAAAAAAAGCTTTAATATTATAAGACTGAGTAAGGGTGGCTAAGAGCCGTGAAAAGACAGAACCTTGAAGGACACCACAAGTAAGAGAATAGGAAGTTGAATTCTCCAATTGAAACTGGACAGAAAAAGTGCAGGCCAGTAAAAGGGAAGAGAACCAGGTGAAAACTGTTCCAGGCAGTAATGATTGGTAGTCCTAGGGCTTAATGTATATAACTACTACTACTTATCATTTCTATAGCACTACAAGATGTACGCAGTGCTGTACACATTATATGCAGATACTTTCTCTGTCCCTAGTAGGCTCCCAATGTAAGATATTATTGCACCTGGGGCAATGGAGAATGAATATAATTAGGTCTGCACCTCTGTTTGGGCAGCGGAAGCCATGGGCTTTCTACTATCCTGAAAAGGATTGCAGGAGTGGTTAGGGTGGTGGACTTTGGTCCTGGGGAACTGAGGAACTGAGTTTGATTCCCACTTCAGGCACAGGCAGCTCCTTGTGACTCTGGGCAAATCACTTAACCCTCCATTGCCCCAGGTACAAAGAAGTACCTGTATACAATATGTAAGCCGCATTGAGCCTGCCATGAGTGGGAAAGCGCGGGGTACAAATGTAACAAAAAAAAAAATAATAATTACCCCAACCTTGTGTCTGCTCATGATGGTTTTACACAGCCTGAGCAGTAGCAGGTTCCCTAATTAAAAAGAAACCCAGTAATCAGTAGATATGATAAGATAGTTTATTAGGATAAGCATCTCACCCAAAGGCAGTACAGGCAATCAGGTATTCACATGGTAGAACAGCACTTCAGGACAGATGACATGTGCCTTCACCGGTTACTGGCTTCTTCTCCCTCTTTCTGTCTCTCTAAGGCACTGCTTAGGTAGCAGACCTTTTATGGTCCCATTTTACTTTCCCACCTGCACTTTGCTCATATTTGGCACATACATCCAATTATGATCAAGTCCCAACTTCAGAGAGTTTGCTTATCTCTTATCAAATTAGGACCAAGTTTCAACCTTGGTAAGTTTTTCTTATCTCCAAGCTTCGCTCATCCTTAAATTTAACTTTCTGCACCTGGCCCAATTATTTTTTTTTATAGTTTCTCCATATGCCTATGTCCAGCTGTACACAACCCTTGCCAACCCTGTAACTCTGCCAAGGTTAATCAGGCTGCCACATTTCTTCAGTGAAGTATCAGGACTGCGAGATGCTATGATTTTAGAGGCCTAGTTTACTTTAGAAAGCCTGAACCTGTTTTTCACTGCATTCAATTTGTGACAATTATTTACAGAATTAAGGGCCTCTTTTACAAAGCTGCGCTACCGATTCTCAATGTGGCAAATGAGCGGAAGTCCGTTCAATTCCTATGGGCTTCCCCTCATTTGCCGCACGGGAATCACTAGCATGGTTTGGGTCACGAGGAGCTGCAGTGGGAATTGAACATAGTTCTCCAGGATCTGGGCTCGCTGCACTAATCATTAAGGGTCCAATATTGAAAACTATTTCACAAGCCAGGAATGGCTTCTGGCAGGTTAAATAGCATTTTAGCGCCTAACCGTGAACATTCAGCGGGAGATAACCTGATATACCGTGCGATATAGCCGGTTAGGCGGATATATTCAGTTATGTTTCGTGTTTAAAATAGGCCGGCCTATCTTTAACCACAAAGCACTTAGGGGTCCTTTTACTAAGGTGCGCTGAAAATGGCCTGCGCTAGTGTAAGTGAGAGTTTTGGATGTGTGCAGATCCATTTTTCAGTACACCTGTAAAAAAAAGGCCTTTTTTGAGGGGGGCAAAAATGGACGTACGGCAAAATAAAAATTGCTGCGTGTCATTTGGGTCTGAGACCTTACCGCCGCCCATTGACTTAGCGGTAAGGTATCACGCGTTAACCAGGCGGTAATCATCAGCACGCGTACACTGCTGATTACCGCCCGGTTAGCGTAAAAATTGAATTACCGCTCGGGCCACACGGTAGCCGAGTGATAGTTTCAAATTGGCACGCATTGGACACGCGTAGGCGGCTGCGCAGCTTAGTAAAAAAGCCCCTTAACTGGTTAAGTTGCCCCAGTCAAAAACGGAAAAACCACCGTGACAAAAATAATTAAATCTCTGAATAATGTTTAAAAGATATCTATAAAAAACAAAGGTGGCAAAGAGGCAACAGATATTCATAAGAGACAGACCATCAGACCTCTTTTAGCCCCAACCGTTTCAAATCCAGCCATATGTCAAATGTCAATCACTTGCCTCTGTTGGGCACAACTAAACTAAGAATCAAATTTTATTTGCAATTTTTATACCTTATTCTCGGTTTTATTGTCAATTTTGTACTAAATCCTTAACCTAAGCATAAAATATAAAAAACGACCACTTGAACCCAGCACTGTGACAACCTAAAAAAAACACCCGACGCCCACACTGTAGTTTAATGATGTGATGACAGTCGACACAATTTTGAGCGACTTTTCGACTATCCCAGAAGCAGGTCAAACTGATCGAGACACTATTAAACTACAGTGTGGCCATTGGGTATTTTAGGTTGTTTGTTTGTTTGTTTGTTACATTTGTACCCCGCGCTTTCCCACTCATGGCAGGCTCAATGCGGCTTACATGGGGCAATGGAGGGTTAAGTGACTTGCCTAGAGTCACAAGGAGCTGCCTGTGCCTGAAGTGGGAATCCAACTCAGTTCCTCAGGACCAAAGTCCACCACCCTAACCACTAGGCCACTCCTCCACTGTTGCTACTATTTGAGATTCTACATGGAATGTTGCTATTCCAACATTCCATGTAGAAGTCGGCCCTTGCAGATCACCAATGTGGTCACAGTGCTGGATCTATTGCAGCAGATAAATGGTTGCTTAAAATTATTCAGAGATTTCATTGTTATTATTTTGGTGACAATGGTTTTCCTTCCTTTTGCTATTTTGGTATTTATATGCTGGAATGGGTTCCCCCCCCCCCCCCCCCCCTTTTCATTTTTTGACATGCGGTCAAAAATGAAATCAGATATTCAATGCCGGTCGCCGGAAACAGCCTGGCATTGAACATCTGTGTTTAATGCCAGCAGCAGACAGAAAAAGCACTGCCCATCACCAGCTGAATACCGGGGGGTTAGGCTATTCTTCCACTATAAGAGGAAAAAGTGCAACTATGGAGCCGGAGGAGAGGACAGACGTACCAAGGGCAGGAACAACAGGAAAAGAGGGACTAGATTAAGGTGTACACTTCTCTGCTCCGGGATCAGCCCCGTCTTCCTCTTCTGACCACGTAGACGCCTGCGCGGCCACATTGGTGATCTGCAAGAGCCGACTTCTACATGGAATGTTGGAATAGCAACATTCCATATAGAATCTCAAATAGTAGCAACAGTGGAGGAGTGACCTAGTGGTTAGGGTGGTGGACTTTGGTCCTGGGGAACTGAGGGACTGAGTTCGATTACCACTTCAGGCACAGGCAGCTCCTTGTGACTCTGGGCAAGTCACTTAACCCTCCATTGCCCCATGTAAGCCGCATTGAGTCTGCCATGAGTGGGAAAGCGCAGGGTACAATGTAACAAAAATAAAATAGATACTATTGGAGATTCTACATGGAATGTTGCTACTATTGGAGATTCTACATGGAATGTTGCTATTCCAACATTCCATGTAGAAGTCGGCTCTTGCAGATCACCAATGTGGCCTGCGCAGGCTTCTGTTTCTGTGAGTCTGACGTCCTGCGCGGCCACATTGGTGATCTGCAAGGGCTGACTTCTACATGGAATGTTGCTAGTGGAATAGCAACATTCCATGTAGAATCTCAAATAGTAGCAATAGTGGAGGAGTGGCCTAGTGGTTAGGGTGGTGGACTTTGGTCCTGGGGAACTGAGGAACTGAGTTTGATTCCCACTTCAGGCACAGGCAGCTCCGTGTGACTCTGGGCAAGTCACTTAACCCTCCATTGCCACATGGAGATTCTACATGGAATGTTGCTACTATTGGAGATTCTACATGGAATGTTGCTATTCCACTAGCAACATTCCATGTAGAAGGTTGCGCAGGCTTCTGTTTCTGTAAGTCTGACGTCCTGCACGTACCTTCAGAACGTCAGACTCACAGAAGCAGAAGCCTGCGCGGCCACATTGGTGATCTGCAAGGGCCAACTTCTACATGGAATGTTGGAATAGCAACATTCCATGTAGAAACTCCAATAGTATCTATTTTATTTTTGTTACATTTGTACCCTGCGCTTTCCCACTCATGGCAGGCTCAATGCGCGGCCACATTGGTGATCTGCAAGGGATAGCAACATTCCATGTAGAATCTCAAATAGTAGCAACAGTGGAGGAGTGGCCTAGTGGTTAGGGTGGTGGACTCTGGTCCTGAGGAACTGAGTTTGATTCCTGGCACAGGCAGCTCTTTGTGACTCTGGGCAAGTCACGTAACCCTCCATGGCCCCATGTAAGCCGCATTGAGCCTGCCATGAGTGGGAAAGCGCAGGGTACAAATGTAAGAAAAAAAAAATTCTATTCAGCAAACAGTAAGAGCACAAACGAGATGAGAGTAACTTTACTAGTGTCTGATATCAAATACTTTTTTTATAAAAACAAAAAAAATAAGACAGCCAATGAGGCTCGTTTATTAAAGTGTGGTACAGTATGCAGTCATCGTGCATTTGTGTTAGTTGCAAACATTAAAGTGTAGTAACTGCAAAGTCTGTGTGGTAACTGTTTGGGGTTAGGGGTGTGGCCGGCATCTGCCCCCCTGCAGTTGACATAGCATTTCCATACGGAAGTGTGTTGCCAATACAGCCACACTGCTCCTCCCCAACCTCACAGACCCTTACCAAGGAGTTCCCTAGCGGTACCACCACAAAGAATTCTGCTAGATGCCACTGGCACCTTTTTAAGCCAGGCCACCAACAGGTGGGCCTAAGGATCATTACTGATGCTGGCTACACACCATGAAAACTACTGGTAAGGTGGGGAGGGGGAGGGGTGGGGGAGGTAGGTTCAATGCTGTGTCATTGCCACAGTAACTGCATCAGAGTGCGAAGGCACTTACCCAGTGCCGTAGCGAGGGTGCCTGACACCCTGGGCGGGTCGCCACTGCGCACCCCCCCCCCGGGTGCAGCACGGCGCACCCCCCTCCGGAGCGCACCCCCCCCGAAATGTACCCTTACCTTGCAGCGGGGGGCAGGCGGGAGTGCCGATCCGCCCCCAGTGCACGTCACTGGGAGCTGCGTCGGCTCTGCTGCTTCCCTGCTTTTTCTGCCCCAGAACAGGAAGTAACCTGTTCCGGGGGCAGAAAGAGCAGGGAACCAGTGAGCCGACACCCCCCTCCCCAGTGGCGTGCACCCGGGGCGGACCGCCCCACCCCCCTTCCTACGCCACTGCACTTACCATCTTCTCTTGAAGAGACTAAATGTGCCTTCAATATCTGCAGATGCGACAGTGCATGGCAAATCACTGTGCACTAACTGCTGGCCATGCTTATAACCTGCCCCTTTTCCACAGCAAGCAGATACCATGCACTTTAACACATGGTAGCTGTTGCCACTTCAGACATACCGCTCCACATGGTAACTGCTTACCACGTTTTACTAAACAGCAGATGTCAATGGATACAGCGTTCTGTATCTGTGCAGAAAGCAACTTTTACATTCCACACACTATAATTACTTGAAATTGCACCAAACCTTTTATATTTGATAATGCTGTACTGTTTCATCTGATGTTATAGATTGCTTTTTTCTTTTTTTTAAATTTAGAACTTACAAAATGACAACACGCGTTATTAGCAAGCTCTCAGTCTGAAAAGCAGACATTTAGTTAAAAGGCGAACTGAATCGTTTTAAACGTACAAACCTGAAAATAAAATTACGATCAGTAAGCTACCGAGGAACACAGAGGAGAACAGCAGCTAAGGTTAAGGAATCAGGTTGGAAAAGGCATGCAAGAAAAACAACTGGGTCACAGCCCCCTCGACCCCCCACCCATGCCGGCAAAAACCGCCTCCCTCCGCGGCACCGCTGTTGTGGACTACCTGTGCTGACGGGGGACCCAAACCCCCGACAGCCGAAGTGCTGTGTGCCCTTCACGTTGTTCGTCTTCTCTGGAGGTTCCTCTGCGTGCGTCTGACGTCAGACGCACGCAGAGAAACTTGCAGAGAAGATGAACAACGCGAAGGGCACAACAGCACTTCGGCTGTCGGGGTTTGGGTCCCCCGTCAGCACAGGCAGTCCACAACGGCGGCGGGGGCCGGTTTTCGGCAGGCTGGGGGGGTCGAGGGGGCCGTAGCGTGGGGGGTGACAGATGATTCCAAGGCTGCGCGTGTTTCCCTACTCCTCCCCTTGCCTTGGAATCAGCTGTCCTGACATCAGTGACGTCAGTGTGTGTCTGCCTAGCAGACCACCACCTCCAGGGAGCCACGGTCCCAAGCACAGAACGTTGGAGATGAGAATTATTATATAGGAAGTCCCTTTTAATTGGCTAGAAAAATCCTCCATCAAAATTAAGTTCTTAAACTTCAGGAATGGAAGAAAGCTCAATGAAGCTTGTTTCAATTTCAGTACAGCCACCACCTGCATTCTTCCCTCCAAGAGGAACACTGTCCCAGGCAATTTATTTTATTTTTTTTTAAAGGGGGGGGGGGTCTGTAAATCCGCTTGTGTGCAATTCCCATACATCAAATGGGGATTTGGTGAAGGACAAGCGCTGTGGGCTTAATGGAAAATAAAACTGGATTCTTTTTCATGGAGTTCTGAATTCACATTAACATTCATCACTCCAAATGTAATTTAGATCTCTGAATACTGTCAATGAAATGTAATTAATGTTCATAATTGATTTGCTGAAAAATTAGATTGTATTAAAGCCACTTCAGTGTGGGAAGGCATGCTAACGTCCCTGGAAAGAACTGCACGCCTCGTGTGTGCTTATGTGAAAGGATTAGGAAGGAGGAGGCAGGAAGATGAGAAAGTATGAAGAAGTGAAGCAGGGCAACAGAAGTACTATTAAATACTAGTCCCACGCAAGACACCAACTTTCTCCAAACTATGCACTTCGTTCAACAGGATTGGCTGCAAACGTTCACTGCCGGTACCCATTAGGAATCCCCGAAAACCACATGAACACAGCACTGTCTGAAGGAAGGAACGCAACCACAAATATTCAGAAATGCACATGATTAGAGATGCGTTTTTACATCACAAATTAGTTATCCTCCTTAGAGAACAGCAAAGCACAGGAAGTTTGTTTTGTAATAGTTTAAGGAACCTTGAACGACCGTTCCTTGTTGTAAAGGACATTTAGGCTTTGCATTTTGTCAGAGGAGGTGGAGAAAGGATTTTTTCATATAAGGAGAGAGAGAGCTGTATACTTTCCAATAGAATGTCAAATTAGCACTTTATTACCGAGTCATTTCAGACTTTAAATTCACCAACTTCTTCAGAAGAGCAGAACGTAAAGAGTGAGCAAGTGCAACCATCAGCATGCCAAAAATAAATGTTTAAAACAAAAGCTGAGCAGTCAAGTAGACAGGATACTTTAACAAAGCCAGCAAAGATGCAAGCTTTTTTGAATTACCAAGAATACTTGCTCTGGCAATGCCCATTCTATACTGGGATTTAAAACATTTAACTGGCCTAGGGCCCTGTTTACTAAGGTGCGCTAGCATTTTTAGCTAAAAATGAGTACTCGCTAACCGTGTAGACGCCCACAGGATATTATGGGTGTCTACATGGTTAGAACACGCTAAAAATGCTAACGCGCATCCAGCATGGCTTAGTAAACAGGGCCTCTAATGAAAAACAGAACCAATGGCTTAGTAAAGTGGGTTTATATATCAATTTACTTTACAAAAGCTTGGATTAACTTGTGGGCCGTTGGTTTTGGAGGTAGACTAATGAGAGCATTACCAATGAATTTCAACCTAATTCTAAAAAAAAAAATGTATGTCTGATAAATAGCATAAGCAAATGAACAGTTTGGTAGTTCTGAGAGAGGAGAAAGATGATTCAGTCTACAGGAACAGAGGCAACCTACAGTATTCCTCTATACACCACGAAACTGCAGTGCATTAAAGAGGGGACAAAAATCCTTTGCACTTTAGCACTCACAGGTACATCTCATAAATCTAGCTGATAATGTCTTTCTAGATTATATTTTTTCCCCACTTGCAGCCTCCGAGGTTCAGAGGCTGACCATGCATTCCAGATTACTGGATTCAGAGATACTGAGAATATTTTCTTTTACAGAATAAACCCATTTCCCAGACAGCAAGCCTTCCCTCAAAACACTCTGCGTATTAAATCATCCATCATAATTGGAAATAAACCACCGCCAAGAAAAACATGTAATCAATTAGTTCATCAATGGAAAGCTTCATGAAACCTAACAGCCAGAGAGACCGAAGGTGAGGAAAGTGTGAAGTGATAACGCAATCCTCCTCCTTAACACACACAAAAGGAATGACATATCAGTACAAGATGAGAGGGGGGACGATTTTGCAGGTTACAGTAAGCAAGAGCTCAAAAGATCCCGTCCTTACATTGGGAGCACATGAAAACATTCAATCATTCCTCAACCGCACTGCTGCCCACTTTAACCTGCACAGCACATCAATGCTATACAATCTACAAATGCACATTAAGGAAGAAAGCAGAAACATGTCATGATAGTATTATTCATCGTTTCCCAAGCTCTGCATCATCTATGCATTTCAGTTGCTGGACTTACATGCGAATCACTTATCCTTACATCACTACAGCAAAAACTCAGCAGCTCCTGCAGATTCATTGTGACAATTTATTATGCCTATGGTCTAATCTGATTGCACTTCTAGGGGAATATTTTACAGAAAAACGTGTTTAAAATAAAAAAAAAAGAAGCTTCTTCTAGCTTCTTCGGCAAATATACAACAGGTAATGCAAAAGAACAGGCTGAACAAAACCTATATGCACGGTTTACGAAGGCAACAATGAACCGCCCTATATGCTGCCCAACTGAAAGGATCTCTGTTCAAATGCAGACTTCCAGCACAATCCCAGACATAAAAGAGATGCTCTATTCATGGTACCATTGAAGTCCCACAAGGACCTCCAGGGACTCTTGGCTCTTCTGAACTCTCATTAGGTCTGCATATTAATGACCTCAAGAATAGGCGTTCTATTCAGTGAGTTTTTTTTTCCCCTGCACAAGGGCGCACAATACAGCAGAAAAAAAACAGACAAGCAAGAGCCTGGAGCCTGCGTGATCCCGAACAAGACCACATGGACTGCCTCAACCCCTTCCAACGCCAACTAACAGACTGACAAGGAGGATGAAGGACTCCGACATCTGTAGATTTCTGTAGAAAGTGCTTTCCGTTATCAAGACTTCTCAAACGTCGTATTTAACACTAAATCATCAAACATCACTTTAATGCAGGCCCTGTATATGCATATTAAACGATGATCCACCCTGTTGTGCTAAGGTCATACTCCAAAATACGTCTATGCATATTTCCGAAAACAATTGCCATTAAGTCATTTCTCACCTTGGGGTTTTTGTGTTTATGACTGATCTATTTATATTATTATTATTATATAAGGGTAGAACACAAATTTTTATTTCCTGTATCTGATGTGTTTATATATGACCAAATCTACGCAATTTCTTCTCATAAGAAGTTCATAGATAAATGAATGTCTTGCAAAAATAACTGGTAAGTTAATGAAAAACACTCCATGAATCATTAATACTTAAAACTGGGGGGGGGGGGGGGGGGGGGGGACCAATATAAAAATTTCACACTATTCTTACTTACACTATAAAAGGTTTTCCATACAACTGCAAAAGCTTGTACTAGTGATGAAAAATTGATTATCAGCTACCAATAAAGTACAAACTTCTAAAACCAAACACACACATAGATCCTTCTTCATACCTAATCACATTTTAACACCTTCTAAGCAGTTTGTAACCACCCATGTATCATGAACGAGCATGTAGCAAGTTAGCATCCAGAGTACAGAAATTACGATGTGCCTTGGAAATGCTAATACCTATCCCTCTCTTGTATAATTGCTGAAAGTAGCCAGTTTCGGAGCTCCTTTTATCAGGCTTACCAGAGGATTGACCTCGATTAGTGGCGTCGTGATCACTGTCTCCTTGCTCGCTGTCTCCATGACCACTGTCCTTAGAGTTACTATGTCTGCTTCCTGGAATGCAGAACTAGAAACAATCAAAATAAATCTGAATATTAGAATGAACCTTAGGAAAAAAAAAAAAAAATCCCCAAACTTCATGAAACATTCTCCTGCCATCACATGGCCACTGAGGGTTTTGCATCCGTAGAAATTCTGTTTTGCTGCAGAGGGTTTTCCCTCAACACAAGTAAATGCAGCTTATATTTCCAGACATTAATAAACCAGATGAAAACACCACCACTCATTATCATCTGCTTTTCTGGCATGTGTTATAATATGTTATATCTGGTTACATGAAAAAAGAACATATGCTTACATCAAGAGATGGCAAACGTGAACAATTAAAGGTACATGTAAGCATTTGACAGGTTAAAGATCATTGTACTGTATGTATTTGTACACATAATCTAAATAGAACTGAGATATGCACCTGTCACACAAATATGACTAACACCATACATTTAATATTCTCTTTGAAAAAAATCAGGGGCTTTGAAACACCGCATCAGCTTAATGTTTCACACTGACAGAAA